>NW_010334151.1:0-565 GCF_000700745.2 Antrostomus carolinensis
ATCTGCCGGTGTCTTGCCCCATAGCTGGTCATCCTGCCCTGTCCCACAGCATCCTGCCCTGTCCCCTAGTATCCCATCCCATTTCCTAGCATCCTGCCCCATTCCCTAGCATCCCACTGTATCCTACCCTGCTTCCTCCTCAGCCCTCCCCATCTCTCCGCATTCCACCTGGCCCAGCCTTTTGGCACTCTTGTGCCGCCTGCTGTTTGTTCCTGTGTCCTGGGCTGCTCTGACACCACCCTGCCCACCTCCTGGCTCCCCACCACACCTCACCCATACCTGTGCCCTGGCCTGGCACACTCTTTTTCTCTTCTCCTGCAGACCCCCACAGCAGCCCCTCCATCCTGCTGCCTCTCCACTGTCCAAGCCCCCGCCCTGCTTCACCTTCTACCCTCTCCATCCCACCAGGGCATTCTCACCTGTGGAAGGGAAAAGGATCACCTGGGAGGTGTCCTCCAGCTCCTCAGGCTCAACCTCAGCGTTTTCAAGGACGTCTCTCCGGTGGACCCTCCTCGCTTCCTTCTGGGGCTCCTCCTGGAGAAGTGGGGGGCTGAGATGCTCCAGC
>NW_010334151.1:1046-1263 GCF_000700745.2 Antrostomus carolinensis
GCTGCTGGTGCTGTGTGTCCCCCATGCTGGAGGAGCAGCAGATTTGTGACTTCTGGGGATACAGTGGGAGGTGGCAGCAGTTGTGCACAGTGGGACATCTGGGCAGGAACCTGACAGGATCCAGAGCCCTGCAAGGCCCCAGTGTCGGGGGGGGACATTGGAGGGAACAGGCTGAGCACCTGCCTGCCAGGGATGGCTGGGACACCGTAGGGGGGAA
>NW_010334151.1:1805-2334 GCF_000700745.2 Antrostomus carolinensis
CCTCACCGACTCCCTGTCGTGAGGTAGTGGGCCAGCCTCTGCACCCCTCCGCTCCTCCTGCAGCCCGGTGTCACACACAGCGTGGCCCGTGTGGCACATCCCATCCCCTGCAGCCTGGCATCTCATGCAGCATCTGGTGAGGCATGTCCCACCCAGTGCAGCATGTCCTACTGCAGCCTTGTGTCCCACACCGTGCACCCCGTTCCATGCACCCTGTGTGGTGTCTTGCCTCCTGCTGCAGGCAGACCTGGCACCAAGGCACGGTCAGGTTCGTGGCATGTTGGGTCTCAGGAGGTTGAGTGCTGCCTGCCCGCTCCAGGTCGGTGGCTCCCGCCGGGCTGCTATACATAGGCCAGCCCTGCCCCAGTGAGGCACTGAATGGAGCAGGCTCAGCCTTATCAACCCAGTATGTCATCAGAGGGTATTTTTGGGGACAGCAGCTGCAGGCATTTGTAACGTTTGGTCCCTGCGCGCTGACACCCAGGAGCAGCTCTGCTCCGTCCTGGGGAACGCGGCAGGAGCTGGTGCC
>NW_010334152.1:0-348 GCF_000700745.2 Antrostomus carolinensis
CGGCCCAGCTCCCAGCCATCCCTGCCAGACCCACCAGCCTGTGTCCCCTCCAGCCCCCTAAGTCCATGTCTGGTCCATCCCCACCACCCAATGTCCTCTTCAGACCCATAAATCCATGTCTGGTCCATCCCCACCATCCCATGTCCCTGCTGTCCCCCTGCCTGTGTCCCTGCCAGCCCCCTAAGTCCATGTCTGGTCCATCCCCACCACCCAAAATTCTCCCTGGCTCCATAAGTTCACGTCCTGTCCATCCCCACCAGTCCATGTCCCCGCTGTCCCCCAGCCCATGCCCCTGTCCCAGCACCCACACCAGCCTGCCATGCCCCTTCTCCCCAGATGGCCCCCCCC
>NW_010334153.1:0-294 GCF_000700745.2 Antrostomus carolinensis
TATAGATATATATATATATATATAAACAAGTAAGTAAGACAAGGTTTGAAGAAGAAATTATCACCTCAGATTTTGCTAGCTCAAAAGCAATGACAAAGCTTTCCTGCTTTTACAAGGGCAGTTAATGATAGAACAAGGGGTGATGGCTGTAAACGGGAAGAGGGGAGGTTTAGATTAGATGTTAGGAAGAAATTCTTTGCTGTGAGGGTGGTCAGACACTGGAACAGGTTGCCCAGAGAAGCTGTGGCTGGCTCTCCCTGGGAGTGTTGAAGGTCAGGCTGGATGAGGGTTTGA
>NW_010334153.1:330-2168 GCF_000700745.2 Antrostomus carolinensis
GGCTGGAACTGGATTGTATTTAAGGTCCCTTCCAACCCAAACCATTCTCTGATTCTATCCCCAGCTCACACACACACATCTAAGTAACTCTATTACTCCTCACATTCGTCTTCACGTTATCTGCAGCTCCAAATTCCTTCAGAACATTTTAATTAGGTAGAACAAGACTCAAACGTGCCATAACAATATCAGTGCTAATAAATCATGGACAATAGAGTACACCGTTTGTAGCTACAAAGGGGAATTTCCAAAATGTTAAAAAAAAGAAGAAAAATGAAATAGAAAATGTGTATAGGAGTGAGGAAGATGCATGAAGGAGGGTAAAGAACCCACCTGTTATGCTCAGGACTTGCACAGATGTAGGAATGCTAAGCAAAACATTTATAAGCATTGCCCAAAAACTGAGTAACTAATGAGAGATGGTAAAGGGGGCCAAGGCCTGACCAAGGACCTTGTTTTATTATCTGAAAATAAATTAACTTATTGAAACTGTCATCATCACTATGAGTTACTCATTTCTGATTCTCCTGCTAAACAATAAATCAGGAAGTTTTAATCCACTTCTTACAAAGCCATTTAATAACAGACTTACTATTACAGCCAACTTTCCAAGAAGATAAGTAATTCCCTTAAGAAAGCAATTCCTTATTCCGAAATTAGAATAATTTGACAATGTAAAAGATGACAAATAACATCTCTCTTCCGTTTTGCTAAACCTCCAGAGAGGCCCCCAGCCCGAAGAGCATGCAAGTGAGAGCAGGCATCTCACCAGCTCACATGCAGGGAAAGAAAGCCTGCCCTGCTCCTTTGATCATTTTACACTGTGTAGGAAGAAAGGATGGATCACATTTACACTAGTGGAAAAGTTACTCATAGGTATTGCAGAATTAACCCACAATCCCAGATAAATCTTTATCACTGAAACAGTTTTCTCTCTAGATCTGGGGGGGGGAGGGAAGGCAGCGTTAAATTAACACAAGTTCAAACCTGAATCAAACGGATTAAAAGTGCAGGTATTTTGGTGACAGTATTCCATAAAAATGCCCACAGAACACTGGGAGATGGTGCAAGATCCTCATCAGTAATCCATCATCTCATAGGTATTTCGAAAGAAAATAGGGTTTCCAAACTCCCAACCAGATAACCGCTAACCACATCTGATTTATTCAGTCACCAAAAAGAGGCAGTGAAGCTCCTGAGAGATGACCATTTACTCCACACCCATATCAATCAGCTCAGATTCATAAAAAAAAGGCACTCAAAAAATGCAGGAGGTGTCCCCCCACTCCCACCCCACATCGCCTCTCAGATTCCATTCCCTCTTGTCACAAATCTGTGAACCACGGAAGACAATTTTTCACCCATAATTATGCCCATAATCTGAAGAGCAGGCATATTGTTATCAGATCCAAAGACATAAAGCACAGCTGGCATCTCTCCCCAAAAGAGCTATTTGTAAAATATTTAGAGAGTTGCCTATGTCAGCCTAAAGCATACTTCTGGGGAGAAATTCCCACTGGCATTTGATGAAAACCATTCACAACTGTTGCTCCCCACAGGTGTGATCACCAAAGATTTTATACTCAGAAGAAACAGTTGAACCCACAAGCTCTGCAGAGTATTTCTTGATGAATACTCCAGCATCAATTTTCTATGGGCATGGTTCCCATTTAACATTTGTGGATCTGTTTTAATTACAACACCACTAGCAAGGACAGAAAATTCTTAGAGCAGAAGTGTAGTATCAAACTCTTGTGTACATCATCTGTGCCTGCTGCAGTATAGGGCACGTCAACAGCAAGAAAAAATAAAACAAAATAAAATAAAAAATATATAAA
>NW_010334154.1:0-8142 GCF_000700745.2 Antrostomus carolinensis
AGTTCTTCCACACAGTTTTAATGGGTAGATAAATTTTGGGTGTTCACTTTCCAAGTAAATTCCAGCTCTCTATTTTGGTCACTGCTGGATCCTGTTGATTTCAAGTCTTGTCCAGGTGTATTGATTCTTCCAGCAGTGAAAACACTGCCATATAAATTGGAAATTGGAGCCAAAGGAAGGTGGCTATACTCAGAGCACATGGGATAAAAGAGGGGATAAGGTCATCTGTTGACCTCAGGCCCTGCATTACTACACTCCCCATAGAGTATTACTTGGTGTTGACCTTGATGGCTTAGCAGGGGCAGTGCAGTCAGCTTTTAATAAATCAGTTTAGCAGAGGCAGAACCATTCCAAGAAAAATGCTCCAGAAAAGAATCCTGTCAAATCCCACACAGCAAAATGAACAGCCTCATTCTGGCCAGGCTAATTCCTTTCTTGTGATTATCATTATTATTCTGTTTTCATGTTGCAATAAATAATGTAATTGCTAAAAGCTGAGTGCTGATTAACAGATACTCCCTGCTCTGCTGGCAGAGAGACAGTCAGGCTGGAGAGAGGAGAGCAAGCCTCCAGCTCCTGCTGAGGGGTGCTGTGGGATTCCTAACAATGGATCACTTGGTGGGGGTCACTTCAAAGAAAGGGACCGACTTGGTGACTCACAGAGTCCCTTCCAGACTGTACCTGGGCAAGAGTGTGATTTACAGGGACTACTGTAAAGGGCAGAAGCCAGGGACTAGAGGAGATGTGGATGCAGACCTCAGTGCTGCCTGTGGGCATCTCACTGGCACGTGGTACCAGCTCCATTCCTGCAGACCTGGTCTTCCCACAAGCATGATGGGACCTCAAGTCCTCTTTCTTGTCCCTCATGGAAAGGGTACAGAGCTCCTAATGCAGGGCAGTGCTGTCTGGGGGAGGAGAGAGTGGGACACTGGGCACAGTGCAGGGTTCATCTCGGAGAGCTTTCCCCCCGACCACCACCTCAGGTACAGCAGGCAGAAAATTTGGGAAAACAATAAACTCTCACTTGCTTTGCCAAACTGAAATAATGGAGAGATACTGAGATTGACTTCGGGTCTATTTAATGAGGGATAATTAACCCACCCATCACAAGGCCACAGGATTACACTGGTTGGAAATTTTCCAGTTACTGCGATATTTAATATTTCCGCCTAATTTTCAAGAGTTTAATTGATGTCTTAATTATGAAAGATATTGCTATTAACACCATTCTCAAACAAATTTCTGTCAGTGCTCTGATTTTACACAGGCACGTGAGTCTCTCACTGCCAGTCCCCATGGTGGTCCTTTCCCCTTGGAGACAGCTCCTCTCCATGCCTGCTGAGCCAGAGCTGCCGAGAGCAACTTGTGCAAATCTACATGGAGGACTAGGGCAAAGTCAGGAGCAGGGTATCTTTTATTAGTCCCAGGACAGAGTTCTCCCTTCCCCTCATGCAGCTCCCAGCCCTTCTGCCCCCAACTTCTCCCTTAAGAGGAGATACAGTTATAGAAGTCATTCGCAGCCCTACTTCTGTCAGGGGTCAGCTCAGAGCTGTAACACAGAAATGGTGGTGGGGCAGTTAGGGTTGTGATGATGTACCTCCAGGGACTGAAGCTGGTCACTTAAAAACCAATGATGCTTCCCTGTCACTACACTGTTGAAGGGAAAAGGAAGCACAAGCATCACTTTTGGGCCCTGGAGGACAGCCTTAGTTATTTTTTGCATTACTGATGGTTAAAGCAAAAACACATGTAAATGTGAGGTTACCTCCCTAAAGTACTTGATAGCATTTGGTATGATGAAGGATGCTGTCAACGATATATGTGAAAGGCATAGCTTAAGTGGCTCCACTTGGTCAAGGATGACCTAAAGGTGACCTTGAACAGTAGAGGCAGGTCCTGGAAATCTGAGCCATGGGACTATGAGAGAGGGAGAGGCTGAGGACACACTGCAAAAGAAATCTGTTTAAAGAAGAGCCCCACTCCTGCACATTCAGCCTCAGCCTCAGATGAAACCAAATTAAACACAGCAGTTATCAAGGGGTCACAGGAAAATATTCATTAATGATGTACCCAGACACACTCCTGCTTCCTAACAAACACCAAAGAACAAGTAAGGCATTTGATGGCTGGAAAGGAGACGCAGTACTGATGAAGTCACCTTTAAAGATCCTGTTCCTCTTCAGGGTCTTTGAAACACCAAGAGCTGAAGGAGTCCAACAGGCAGTAGAGGTTCAACACCCCTTCCTTGCTTACCCTCTGTCTCTTGCCCATTAGCTTAGGTCTTGCCTTTCACTTCCCAGAAGCCCAGCTCTTCTATTGTGCCTGATTCTCTAGAGCTGGGGCCCAGGGTGCCCAGCTCACACTTGAACTTTGCCCAGATCAGAGACATGGGCATAAAGGAGATATTCTTCATAATTCCCCAGTTCCAAAATAAAACCACATAAAGGTCAAATTCATAGAATCACAGGGTCACAGACTGGTTTGGGTTGGAAGGGACCTTTCAAGGCCATCTAGTCCACCCCCCCTCCAGTGACAGGGACACCTTCAACCAGATCAGGTTGCTCAGAGCCCCGTCCAGCCTGACCTGGAATGTTTCCAGGGGATGGGGCATCTACCACCTCTCTGGGCAACCTGGGCCAGGGTTTCACCACCCTCAGCATAAAAAATTTCTTCCTTATGTCTAGTCTAAATCTCCCCTCTTTTAGCTTAAAGCCACTACCCCTTGTCCTATTGCTACAGGCCCTGCTAAAAAGTCTGTCCCCATGTTTCTTATGGGCCCCCTTCAAGTACTGAAAGGTCTCAATATGGTCTCCCTGGAGCATTCTCTTCTCCAGGTTGAACCACCCCAAATTTCCCAGTACAAGAGGCAGAGTGCTCCTGCTCCTGACTGAACCTGCCTGACAAAGCAAAGTCCTTTAAAGACCAGCATGAAATGGCCCCTGGGTCTGAAGCAAGCTAGTGAGGATGCCTCAGGCCCATCTTTGTGCCCAGAAAGAAGAAAAGATGACATAGCAGGGGTCTGTCTGGACAGTTGCATATGCTGAATGATCCCATTCCTTCTGTCTTTCCAGATTCCTCTCTTCTTGAAGCCCAAGGGCAGTGGCCACAACCTGACCACATTGGGAGCTGTCTCTCTGGCTTGAGGGAACTTGTGTCAGACATCCTCCCAGCACCTTCCAGTCACATAGATCTCACCACTGAATTTAAAATGCCACAGCTGCCACAACAATTAAAAATGCAAACAAGGAAAACAGCATGCAAGCGAGCGGGAGAGCAGGGATGCGTATTTATAGCTCCTTATGTAAACCAGATACAATGGAGCCATTTGGAGCTGAAATTGGCTTAGTTATCCTCCGTCATGGGATGCCTGGTGCAGACTGCAGATCTCGGCTCCACTGTGTGCCTTCTCTGAGTTAAGATGGGCACAGCACCACCTCTCCACAGGACACAGCCTGCTCAGGGAAGATGTTGGTTGTGGACCAACACAGGGAGAAATTAGAGGCTTTAGAGTCCACGGGAAGTTAGGTACCTGGTAGTGGTGGGCAGAAACAGGTCTCACCCTGTTCCACACACGATGAACAAGGGGGAAGAGGTTGCCTGAACCCAGCTAGACATTTCTAGGGCAACAAGAAAGGTTGCTTTGCCCTGACCTTTACTGAAAAGCAGGAATTGCTATTACTCATAAGCAGGAACATCAAGGCAAAAACCTGATGACCAAGGTCTAACACATTCTAACACTCCCCAGCCTACAAGAAAGCTGGGGAGGGACTTTTCATAAGGGCAGTTAATGACAAACCAAGGGGAAATGGGTTTAAGCTGAAAGAGGGGAGGTTTAGATGAGATATTAGGAAGAAGTTCTTCACTGTGAAGGTGGTCAGACACTGGAACAGGTTGCCCAAGGAAGTTGTGGATGCCCCCTCCCTGGAAGTGTTGAAGGCCAGGCTGGATGAGGCTTTGAGCAACCTGGTCTAGTGGAAGGTGTCCCTGCTGCTGGCAGGGGGGTTGGGACTGGATGAGCTTTAAGGTCCCTTCCAACCCAAACCATTCTATGATTCTCACAACTGATAAATTAATTTCCAAAGGTTGTTGTGAATTGTTCTAAAAAAGTGCAAGTCCATGAAAAAGGGGTTACTGCTCCCTGAACATCACTGCCTGTCCTCCTCCCATGTGCTATTAAATCCACAGATGAGCTAAATGAGTTGATCGTGGCTAATGTTATTACCAGGAGTATCAGAGGAATCAAAGATGATTAGCAACTTGTCATAATGTCTTAGCACAGAGGACAGAGAGAATTAATTTGTCCCACTGACCTGCTTTTGGTTTTCACGTGGTTCTCATTAATGTGTGCTAGAAATACAGGAAATAAACAGGGAGATGTGGAAATCCAGGATGACAAAAGAGTGTAAACACATGGAAAATACGAGACTTGGAAGTGATGTTCTAGAAAAGCAGGAAAGGGTAAAAATAAGGCTAGCATCAAAAAGAGGGAGCCAGAGAATTACAAACCAACCATCAGTGCTCCCTCCTCTCATGAATTATCCTGTGATTCTAAGCAACACTTCCCAACAGAGGATGTTCATTGCGTTTCCCCCTTGGGAATCACCTTCCCAGTCAACCCTCCAGCAGCACTGGCTCTCGCTTTGGGCCAGGCTGTCCCTCTCCTGGCCACAAACAGACCACAGATCAATAGGGCTGGAGACTTTGTCCTTCCCCAGACGTGCCTGCTGCTTGCCTTTCCCTCAGTGCTGCCTTCCTTGACACAGCTAATTTCCCGGAGGAGATGGATGGATTCTTTGCGACCACTGTGGATTTAATACATGCTATTTATCACCCATCTTGTCACTCAAATGGAAAAGTGTGTGCCTGCACACTATATATGCAAAAGTCTCTGTTGCATTTAGTTAATCCTCTGATGGCCATCAATAAATATGTGGGACATGGAAGTCACTCAGTAAGAATTTTCATAAATATTTACATAAATATATTTTTTTTTTGTTGCTCAGATTCTCACCAGCCTTTCCCATCTAAAAGTGTGTCAATCGGCAGCAGCTCTCTTGTTTTAATTATGTCAGTCTGCCAAAACAGTAGAAATTGTGCTGGTTACATCAGCCCTGCTGTTTGGGGAAGGGAATACAGCAGAGGAAAATGTTATCATTGTTCTCATGTCCTACAAGCAATTGTCCCATGAGCTGGCACACAGTTCCATCTCCTTTCAGAAGCATTCAAAGGACTTGGGCTGGGTCTTCTGTACCTGGCAGCAAGCTGGCCATCAACACTATGCAACGCATGGTGGGTCTGGCTTCTCAAGAAAAGCACCTCAAGCCTTGTGCAGGGACCACAGGACAATTGGATGGCAGCTCCAGATGCACAGCTTGACCAGAACTACCAAGGTCCTAGGTTTTCTGAAGCCATATCAGATTATTTTTTCAGGTACAAGAGCTTGGCATAAAGTATGTCTTTGAGTACAGACCAAAGTCTGTCCTATGTGCATAACAGTCCTACCCAGGACTAGAGATGAAGTGTGGGTTTCCATTAACTCAGTGCTCTGGAACTTGTATGGCACAATGTTGTTAGCCCAGCGATGCCAGCAGGCAGAAATCATTGCATCAAATTTAATTTAAAACCCCTCCATTTTCTCCAGTGTGATATTGCAATATCCCCAATTTTTGCAGAAATCATAGAATCGTAGAACCATAGAATGGTTTGGGTTGGAAGGGACCTTAAAGCTCATCCAGTCCCAACCCCCCTGCCAGCAGCAGGGACACCTTCCACTAGACCAGGTTGCTCAAAGCCCCATCCAACCTGTCCTTCAACACTTCCAGGGAGGAGCAGCCACAACTTCCTTGGGCAACCTGGGCCAGTGTCTCACCAATCAAGCAGCAACAATTTCAAAATAATTTGCTCAAAGACCATTTCCCAACAAAAGCCAGTTTCCTTTTTAAAATCTTAAGATTCATGTCATCACATGTCTAGTGGCACTTCTTCAGTCCTTGCTTAGAGTCGCCACCACTTAAGAACTGCCCCATCAAGAAACAGATGAAGACGATTGCCCATCTAGACCCAGGCACTTTATCCACCTCAGCCTGACCCAGCCGAAGTAATTTTCTCCTCATGAGTCATCAGATGCTGCCGCTTTCTCCGTTTCCTTTTAATTGTCATTCTTCATAGAATCCCAGACTGGTTTGGGTTGGAAGGGACCTTAAAGATCATCCAGTCCCAACCCCTCTGCCGGCAGCAGGGACACTTTCCACTAGATCAAGTTGCTCAAAGCCTCATCCAACCTGGCCTTCAACACTTCCAGGGAGGAGCAGCCACAGCTTCTCTGGGCAACCTGTTCCAGTGTCTGACCACCCTCACAGTGAAGAAATTCTTAGACCAGTCCCATTTCTGCAGCACAAACACCTCAGTACAGTTGACTTTCTTAAGTACTGCTCAATATTTCAAACAGAGACTTCTCAACATCTTACACTATTGCCAACTGATCTCTTTAATCATGGGAATTTCATGGAGAAAGCCTAAAATAGGACTTTTTTTGCTTCTTATTAGAGGGGACCAACATTTTGTATAAGGGAAAGATGAATAACGAGGCTCTGATAAGGATATTTGGACAAACAAGCACTGAACGTCTGTGAAATGCTCAAGCTCTGGAAACCTTCCTGTGAGGTATCAGCAGTTTTCTTCCTACCTGAGCAATACCCATATTGCAAAGGGCAAGCAAAGACATAATATGGTGTTTGTTTTCAAATATAAGCATGAATCACTTTTTCCTGAATGCTCAACAGGCTCAAGGAGCCATCAGATGTCCTTCTGCCTGAGTTTCCATCTGTGAAGGATTTGTGGGCAGCTGTAGTGTGTGAGAAACACACCTAACAAATTGTGAGAAACAGTCCTCTGCAGCTTGCTACTGACACAATCCTCAGCCAGATGTCAAGACCTGACAAGTGCAGCAGGACCCATCAGCCCACCATGGGGGAAAATGCCATCCTTTCTGTACCCACAGCAAATTTTACCCCATACAATCTCTGTCTACGTCTGTGGGGTCCAGAGCTACCCAGCTGGCCAGCCATCTACTTTTTTTTCAAACAAGCATGTGAATAACCTTGCATAACCCAAAATGTTTGAGCCCTTTTGAGATTATAACTCACATACACCTTGCAGATGTACTAGCAGCCACTGCCTCTCCCTAAGAAGGCTTCTCCCCAGGATGAGGTGAGAGGACAAAGGGCTGGCTCCATCGTTGCTGCCCATGGGGTGCATACCCAGGGTCAGGGATTTGGCTGACATGAAGAAAAAGTCACTGACACCTGGACAGGCTGCAATTCCTTTCAACTCTGGTCCTGTTCTATGTTGCACAAAGAAGCTGTAGGAGAACACGCGAAGGTCACTAGCACAGGGCAGGGAGTTGGAGATAACTTTGCAGGAGGAAGAAGAAAAAAACATCTCTAGAGATTACAATAATTTGCCACCTTCTTCCCAAAGGCTCCTATGAAACACTTGAAAAAGTGACCTCATTAATTAATGAGATGGGTTAACACTCTCTCCACATACTCTACTTAATTGCGATTCTGTCATTCCTAGTGAATTCTTAAAGCCATATTGATTATTCAAAGCTCTGTTCAATCAATAAAGCAATAAACCATGTATGCTTAAAAAAAAATGATTAAAAAGATAAGTACATGAGACACTTTAAAGACACCACGTCCTTCTGCAGCCCACGGATCTAAGAGAAAGTAATGAGTAAATATGTTCTAATGTGCCCATCTGATTTAAGTGGTTAGTTGTCTCATAAATTTATTTTAATCCCTAATCCATGTACGAAGTATTTACAAATAGAAATCATCCCAGACACTAATGCTCTCAATTTTCACTGGCTGTTTGCTCTGTGCCCTGAACAAAAGATGAGCAGGGGGATAGGGTGGGTAGGGGACCAAGGAATCCTGACGGACAAGTCTGCCTGGGAAGAGGCAGAAACATCACAGCACTATGGCTGAAATCTCCTTATTGCAAAAAAGGCAGCTGTGTCCTACTCCATGGGCATGGATTAGGACACGGAGTAGCCCTCTTCAGCCCTGGTTGGAGCTACATGTGCTGGAGTCAAAGGACCGTTTGACTCAAAGGGCCCAGCCCTGAGGAGAAGGACTT
>NW_010334155.1:0-1779 GCF_000700745.2 Antrostomus carolinensis
CACTTGGCCTTGTTGAACCTCATACAGGTGGCCTCAGCACATGCATCCAGTCTGTTCAGGTAGGCATCCATAAGTCAGGAATCTTTCATCCCAGTGTTTTGAATTACTCTTGAGCTTTTGATGCCTACAGTCCATTGGACTAATGTAAAGCAACAGGTGAGAATAGATTGAAATGTACTTTTTGGTCCTAGTTGTGCCAATGTGTCTGAGACACTTTGTTCCTTCATCTGCGCTGTTGAGGAAGAAGGATTGTTTTGGAGCTGTGGAGTTAATTCAGATTTCTAGAAAGGTACAGCTTCTTGCAGAAATAGCACAGATGGCAATTATATTTGATCAATGTGAAAGCATTTTCTTACGTGTTTACCTTTGGAAATGAAATATTCACAGAATCACAGAATTATCAGGGTTGGAAGGGACCTCAGGAGATCATCCAGTCCAACCCCCCTGACAAAGCAGGTTCCCTGCACCAGGTTGCACAGGAAAGTGTCCAGGTGGGTTTGAACATCTCCAGAGATGGAGACTCCACACCCTCTCTGGGCAGCCTGTCCCAGGGCTCCAGCACCCTCTCAGGAGAGAAGCTTTTCCTTAAGTTTGTCTGGAACTCCCGGTGTTCCAGTTTGTGCCCATTGCCCCTTGTCCTGTCACTGGGCACCACCGAGAAGAGCCCGGCCCCATCCATTTGGCCCCCACATTTCAGATATTTATAGACATGGATCAGATCCCCTCTCAGGCTGCTCTTCTCCAGGCTGAACAGTCCCAGCTCTCTCAGCCTCTCCTCGTCAGGCAGATGCTCCAGGCCCCTCATCATCTTTGTGGCCTCCACTGGACTCTCTCCAGAAGATCCCTGTCCCTCTTGAACTGGGGAGCCCAGAACTGGACACAACACTCCAGATGTGACCTCACCAGGGCTGAGTAGAGGGGGAGGAGAACCTCCCTTGACCTGCTGGCCACGCTCTTTTTAATGCACCCCAGGACACTGTTGGCCTTCCTGGCCACGAGGACTCACTGCTGGCTCATGGCCAACCTGCTGCCCACCAGCACACCCAGGTCCTTTTCCACAGAGCTCCTCTCCAGCAGGTCACCCCTAACCTGTCCTCATGCGTGCCTGTGAGTATATATGAGTATATCCTCATATTTCCCATCTTTGATGTGAACTGTGGTAAGAAGCAGTTCAGGCTTTGGGCATCTTGCAGACTGACAGTGCTTCAGACTTCTGTAAAAGTCTTGCCACCTCCTCCCTGTGCTGGTTATTTGAGTTGGATGCTCCAAAGCAGAGATGAAAAATTCCTGTGGCCAACAGATTAAATTCTATAAAAATTAATAGTCCCAATGGGCTCTTTTTTTTAATTAATCTAATTGCAGTGGAAGTTCACTGACCTCAGGGGAAATAACAAGGTTCCTTTTTTGTTGTTGTTGTACTGAATATGTTGTACATCCTACGATAAAAACATATAGTGATAAAACCTGATCATCTCCTCTATCCTGTCTTCTGTATGTGGAAGTGACTCCAGAGAATGAAGCATTTTGCATTTGTGCAATCTGTATTTTTAACCATGTAAAATGAAAAGTCAATGAGATTTGGCTCAATGAATTTCTGTTTTACTGTAGCATAAAAAAATGTCTCTTAACAGACTGACATCCAGTTTGGAATTATTCTAATCCTATTGAGCTCTTGCTAATGAGACAGGCAGATGCAGCCATCCAGCTGCCAAGTACAAATTACAGGTGTCTTATGAGGGAGGCGGATTCTCATTTAGAAAAATGAAAATGGAAAAAAAA
>NW_010334156.1:0-37991 GCF_000700745.2 Antrostomus carolinensis
GCACCCCAGCAACAGCCTCAGCCACGTGTAGAAGAGTAAATTTAAGAGAAAGGAGAGAGAGAGAGAGAAAAAAAAAAATCACCTTTTCCTAGTGTTCAATGTCAATGCTAGAAATCTCTAAAACTGCATCTTGACCCTCCTCCCCCAAAACCTGACCCAACGAGCCCGTGTCTGTATCCCCAAAGATTCAAGAATAAAGCTGAATTTGGGTTACAGTATGGCCAAGCTTTGATGAGAATCCAATTCCATGTTTGAGAGTTCAGGGTAGGTGGGCAGAAATCTCAGAGCACCAATGCAGGGACAACAATGGGCACCCAGACAGCATTCACCATTTCACTTTTTTTTTTTCTTAAATTTTTTTGCCTCAGCTGAAACTTCTTTGGAATTCTACCCCCACCCCCATGAAAGTAGCACATCACCTCCCCACTCATTCAAGCAAGTGAAGAAAAAAAAAATACCCAGCAAGATCACTCAGGATGGGGCCAAATGCTTATTTTGAGGGGGTTACAAATAATTCTGTGGTGGCAGTTCTGGGTTCAAGAAGTCAGACTGAAAAGGAGACCTATAAAGGGGAAAATGGACTAAAAAATATTTAGTAATCCTTCCTCTACCCCAAGAGCAGGGAGATAAGGGAAAAAATAGTCATCTGATTACACACAGGGTATATATTTTTACACACACTTTTACACACATCTATATATAGTACATGTAAAAATATATGCTATACATATGCCCATTCTCACCAAGGTGCTTTTACTACACCACCTACACTGTGTGTATGGGCATGTATACGTGTGTATGAATTAAATGTACAGGTACTACTAAGTGTATATGTGCATATGTACACATACATACAGGCAGGCAGCCTACCTGTGCTGCCTGTGCCTTCCTCTCTGTACAAACCTCAGTCCTTCCCCCCCCCAAATACCGTTGCACTCGCCCCAACCCTCCCCTTCCCCAGCCCACTTTGAAACAGGTCCCCCAGTATAGCAGCTTCTTTCTCAACAAGCAATTCAAGGAAAATAATTTTGTAAAGGGAAGAGGAAAAAAAAAAAAACCAGAGTGAAGAACATGGATGGTGCCTGTAGTTACTCTGTGGCCGCTCAGCTCCCCTGCCGCGCCTGGAGTGGGTACTGCCCTGGGGATCTGCCAGCCAAGCACCCTTCCTTCTCCCCCTCGCCAGCTTATTGCACATTTGCTTCTGGGCTCCATTTCAACAACTCCACATTACATTCCACAGACCCTGTCATCCTCTCACTTCAATAGAACAAAGGAATACAAACCCACTGCCCTGTCCCTGCCCCTGCCCACCCATCCTCCCCCCACCCCGATATCCCCATCAAAAGGAAAACAAACATACAACCAAAAAAAAAAACCCCAAAACCCCAAGAAAGGCTGCTTGCTAGCAGAGTGCAACAGTAGTACACACTGAATGGGTGGTCTCTTCAGGAGCTCTGTGGAAGAGAGGTTATTTCTAACACGGTAAACAAAGCCATGCAAAAGGTGGGAAGGAGGAAAAAAAAAAAGGATGAGAAGGAAAAACAGAACTGAGGAGGAGGAAGAACACAGCATGGCAAGTGCTCAAGGCTTCATGTTTTCTTGTCCTCTTCTTGTAAACAAGCTAATAATTCTCATTAGATAGAACAATTAAAAAGACTGAAGTTCCAAGTTGAGGGGCTGGAGTTTCCAGGAGTCTGTTCAGTCCATTCAGCAACACCACAGCCAGTGAGAAAATGAGGGGTATTTTTTTCTTTTGTTTGTGTGGGTTTTTTTTTTTCTTTTAAATCTTCATTACTTAAAGCTGAGAGAAAAAAGCCAACTCAGGAGCCCTTTTCAAGGATGGCTCATTGTCTCTAGACCAAATAAATCCAACTAGTTTGAAAGAACCTTTTTTTTTTTTTTTTTTTCCTTTTTAATGACTTATAAAAACCACGCTGTTCCTTCCTCTGCACCTTGCTCAAAGTCGGGTCTGTGCCTCGGGTACGTAGATCTCGATGCTGTCTGCGCTCTCCGTGGCAGAGTTCTGCCGGACGGAGGCGGCGCGCTTGGCTGCCATGAGACGCTTGCGAGCTTCCTGGCGCTGCTTGTCTGAATCAGAGGCTTTGTCCCGGTTCAGTTGGGATTTGGACTTGGCTGGCTTCTTTGGCACTGGAGGGGGTGGTTTCTTCTCTTCCTTTAGGGAGACAGTAAGGAAAAACCCAAACATAAAATAAAAATGCACATACAGAAGCTTGCTTTCTGATATGGTGGGGTCTCTTACAGCGTGAGGGACCACGCAATGGGATCGAGCGTCAGGTAAAAGAAGCAGGAGCAGTTCTTGAGCAAGACACTCATCCAGATCAGCTTCCCCAGTTTCTAGAAATGTGCCATTTTGCATTTCATGATACAGAGGCCTCCTGTGAAGTGGGCTAGAGCCTGCAAACCATGTCTGGCCCAGCGATAGGTCAGAGCACAGCACAGGCAGCGTGAAGACTGAACTTGATCTGAACTGCAAAATTTTAACATGCCACCCTGCCCAGAGCCATACAAACCTTCCTACCCTCATATCTAGTCAGGCAGCCTGGGACACAGCCTGTGCTGCATTTTCAAAAGGTTCCAGTAGGTGTTTTTTTATACTGCTCAGACACCAGGAATAGTTAAAACCTATTTATACAGTGCTTGCAACACTAGAGGCCTCTGTATCACTGCTTTAAGCAACACCACCACCCATCACTCTGCTCTCCCTCCACTGTAACACTTTTTCCCCTTGTAAAAAATTGTTTCCACTATTACTCAAGAGGAATGGTCTCAGTGCCTTGGAAGGCTGTAAGATTACATTGTACAAGATTGGTAGAAGCCCTCGAGATCTTCTGTTTGCAGAAAGAAATATACCTCAGATACCCAAAATTTCTGGGAGGTGCTCTGGCCACTCTCAACTGCCCCACACTCACCTTTCTCTCCGGTGTCTCTGTCAATTGCCAGCTATTAGCTTTCAGGTGGTACAGCTCATCAAACTTCATGCTGATGTCTTCAATGGACAACTGCAGGAGATCCCAAAACCCAGCTAGGTCCTGGGCTGTGGGTCTGGGATTGGCGTTAGGATTCTAGAAGGAAAAGCATAAAAAAACTCCTTTCAGAAACAATATATCCTCCTGACAAGCAGAGCAGTCTGCACAGCTTTACATATTCACCCTTGTAAGTCTACCTGCCTGACAACTGAAATGTCAAGAACCCATAGAAGACCCCAGCCCCAAATATGCAGAGACACATTAAGAGTCA
The DNA here is from genome assembly GCF_000700745.2 of Antrostomus carolinensis. Taxonomy (NCBI): domain Eukaryota; kingdom Metazoa; phylum Chordata; class Aves; order Caprimulgiformes; family Caprimulgidae; genus Antrostomus; species Antrostomus carolinensis. The sequence continues at coordinate 3,259 of NW_010334156.1, forward strand.
AAACTATTTCTGCAAAGATCAGGAAGCAGATATCTTGACTGCATTTCTCCTGGAGGCATCTGAGAAGAATTCTGAAAAAAAGACACTGTAGCAGAAAGCAATAGCTTGCCCAGCTAGTGCTAATCCCACAGCAGTAACTTCCAACTGAAGGTCCCCAGCATGTGATTCAGAGATAGAACACTGTTTTTTTTTTTTTTGTTTGTTTGTTTTTTTACACACAGAGATCTTGATTTCAGGGTGGATGATGATGGAAATGGACACAACACAATGCAAAGCACAGCTCTGACACCTGAAGAACTTGCATGCCAGCATACAACAATCCAAAGAAGCCAATATAATTTTCATGAGCAAAATTACTTTGCTACATCACCCCACAAACCAAAGTATCAGTATTTCTCAGGCTAGGTTGAAAAATTTTAAATAGCTTAAGTTTCTTCCAAGAACAGAATTTTCCCAGTTCTGACACATCTTAACTGCCACCCTAGGCCTGGATTGTCTCAGGAAAGGATGGGATCAGATCTGAGCAACTCAGCACAAAGCATCAAAGGGAGACCTCAGCACAAGCTCTGATGAAAGCCTGTCAGCTAGTGGTGTTGCTGCTCATCTCTCAGCTGTGATCAGATAACAAGCAGATGCTCAGCACTTCACCCCCTCCTCCTCCTTCCCAAGCCTAAGTTTTGGTTTGTTTTATTTTTTTTGCAAGTAAAGGGGAATTCACCTCTGAGGAAGCTTGAAAAATCCATACCATGATAAAGCTTGAAGGGAAAAACAAAACACGGATCCACATTAGCCCTGTTCAGCTCTCAGCAAAGGCAAACCCTTGCGTGACATTTGAAGAGATCTGATTCCAACAGTGCTTTGCAACCAATGAGGGACAATCCTGTTGGGACATTTTTACCATCCACTTAATCTACACACAAAGCAAGTATGTTTGGAGAAGAACAGTAGACTTTTCAAACATTCCCCCGTTTGGCAAAGCTGCAGTGGTTCACCTCAAAAAGCCCTTTAGAAGCAACAAGAGGTAGTTTCCAGGACACACAGCAGTACAGCTAGTCAACAGTTCAGACCCACGGAGAGAGACAGTGTATTCAGCATGCACTGCTCAACAGTTCAAGAACATTCCCCTGTCCTCACATAAGCACCACAAGGAATTGCAAACACTCATTCCTGAGCACAGCACAGCCCAAGAACTGCTTATTCAGAAGAGAGGTTGGGGCAATCAGCCTCCCACTGCTCAGCTGCTGTTTTTAAATCAGCATTCTTCCACCATGGCATGGTGGTCAGGTTGCAGCTACACTGGCTTTGTTTTTTACATTGACAGTAGCCTGTTAATACCTGATCGTGTTTGTGTAGTGCTGTCGAAACAGATACATCCTGCTCTCCAAAAACAGAGGAGAAATAGATCCAGACTCACCAAGTTTTGTTCACAGAGGCCGTGGAATTGCTGGAACTTCTGTGACATTAGTAACTGTGCACTGCCCACTGCACTCAGGACTTTTCCTAAGACTAGAGAGGAAGGGAAAAAAAAAAAAAAGAAAGACCTCAGTTGAGCAGACTATTAAATGCAGCAATGAACTCAGGTGTTTCTGGAGCAAAGAAACACTCTTGATTCATTAGAAAAGGAGTTTCAGAGATCCCCAGGGAACGAACTACTCTCAGGGAAAGAAGATGCACTGAAACTATAATCTATGCCTGTCTTTGCCATCTATTATTGCTTCTTCAAAAGCAGGTCAAAAGCAGGCCGGACTGAGAACATTATATCAGCATTAGCATAAAGTACCTTCAACTGCCTTCAGCCCATCAGACACGCCACTAGCACAACCTCAGTGAGGAGATCTGCTGGCACCTGCTTGCAGATCACAACCTGCTCTTCCACTCATGCACAAAGTAAAGGTAGCAAGGGGGCAGGAGAACTGTCTCCAACCTCTATTTCCCAGAAGAGATTAAAATACTGGCAGTCCAGGGCTTTTAATACCCAGGACTTCATGCTGTTCTCCATGGGTTTTCCAAGAAGCCTCTGGGCATGGCAACATTACTCATTAACGGAAAAACTGTAGGGGTTTTTCCCTTCCAAAGGCAAGGTTGAGAGACCCACTTGCATGCAACTGCACCACAAACAGGGATGAACTGATTCCCCTTCTTCTCCCTGGTATGCTGTGCACCTACTGAATCAGTTCTGAATGATTAAAGATCTTGGTGGGACAAGTGTAAGCTGGGCTCTCTCCATACCCACCAAGTTCTCGGCTACAGAATCTCCTAGGGGATTGCTCTTAGAGGTCACAGGTACAATGCTATGCTGGTCTCAGTGCCTTTTCTTGCCAGGGAACTCTTCCCACAGGCAAAACAAGAGCATTCCCTGAGGCAGAGAGAGCCCTGGCACTGCCTGCCCAGCTTGGCAGCCAGTGCAGCATCTTAGTGCAATGGGATTAGAGATTAGCTCCCTCAGCCCTAGCAGTCACAGTGAGCTATAACCAACTCTCACCATTATTTCACCTTTCTCAGGTATTAAAAAAAATAAAAATCAGACTCAAAAAAGATCCTGCCCTCTGCATCCTAGTCACCCACTTCTGTCGCTCTATATGCACCTGTGATTTTCACTGCAAGCAGCACAGGTTTTACCAGCTCATTTGAAAATAATGGAATGAGCCCAATTGGGACTGAACCCAATAAAAACGAGTGGCCTCATGTTCCCTGTGCATGTGCTTTTGGTGTATTTATCACAAATTAAGTGAAGCTCTCCTATTTGAAGGAACCTCCTCTTTGCTGTGAAGACAAGTCCACCGATTCAACGGATCAAACAAGCTCAGAAGTCATGTTCATTCTGCCCCATTGCCAACTAGACTTTCACCTGCCTTCTTCAGTACAATGGGTCAGGCAGGGAAAGATCCCACAGCCTCCCTGAAAGCAATCCATTTAAGCTTTCAGCAGTTTTGAATAAGAAGCTGCACTATACCCTGCAAGTCTTATATGCTGCATCACAGTATTATTTCTTACCCCATCTGCTAGAGGAAGTACCTTCTCCTTTCCAAAGGAAAAAAAAGTGTTCCTTGTCCCATACTCAAATCCATGTTCTGTCTCTCTGGGGGCTACCATCAATTTAACTGCAGAAAGCTGAGCCAATCCTCAGTTACAACTCTTTCGTAAGGGAGGAGCTGCTAGGCTGCTCCAGTCTAGCGTCCAGAGGCTGACAACACCTACCTTCTTCAGAAAGATTGTTCTCTTTGGTCTCCTGGTCCATCTGGCGACACCAGCCTTCTAACCGCTCTGTTTCTGCCTGCAGCAGCTTCAAAAACCAGTACCCATCCCGCCGGCAGGCTCCTGGCTGCGTGGGTTCTGATGGTGAGGTGGAGGACGTCTCAAGCCAGGGGTCAGGAGGAGGGAGAGAAGAAGGTTCCAGGGCTGGGTCATTGTTTTCTCCATAGGAGAGGTTTCTCTTAATCTGTGAGGGCTTGGCTGGTTGCCTGGTAGTGGCATCAACACCAACAGAGTTGTTGTGTTGGGGGCACTCAGCAAGGCTTCTCTCAGATGATTTACAGCTAGAGTTATTAGGTTCCTGTGTGTCAGAGTCTGTGTCCTGTTTGGAGGACATGCTGCGAGAGTGGCTGTTTCTAGAGAGATCAAAAGCAAACATTAAATAGCAGAACTCAACTTGGCTGGCCTCACGCACTGGCAGTGATGTGCATTTGTTTATTATGCCTGCAGATGAGCCTCACCCTGCCCACCTTGCCCCTCCTCACACACAAACACACACCACACATTGACAGACAAAATTATAAGGTTGCCTGCTTACTGCAATAGGCTGTTCAGATGAGAGGACTGATGCACATCTATAATTACATCTTGTGCTTTTTTTAAAAAAAATTTCAAACTCCCATTGATTTGTCTGTTTACAGAACAAGTGCTTTTTTGCAGCGGGTGTGTGCTGTGGAGGACGCGCTCTCCACGGGCCCCCGTTCAACACCACTCATATTGGAACAAAGAAGGGGAGAAGGTCTAAGCAAAAATGGGGGAAGTGCAATTTAAAAGAAAGGAAGCTACGAAAGCTTGCATCTTTCACTTACCGCCACTCGTCCTCTACCTGTACCCCGATGGACTGGAATTTGGTGGCTGGTGGAGGAGGCTCCTCTTTTGCCACTGGCTGAAGGCAGTCAACCTTATTAAACAAAAAAAAAATACAGACAAAAACAGACACAAGAACTTGCTGCTGGAATTCACATTAGTAGACCAGGAGTGCTGCACACACACACAGCATGCTGACACCACACACCAACTGAGGGTTGTCTTAGAAGAGGCACAAGGCTACTGCTCAGGTCTGCCTCCACTGGAACATCAGGACCGCATCCTGCCAGGTATCTGCTCTCAGAGCACTCAGATCTGCCACCCACTGCTGTTTGCATGGTTGTGACACGCTGGGGAAGGGCTGTGAGTCCCTGAAGGAGCGCAGCTGTGTGTATGGCAACCAACATGGACTTGCCCAAGTGCTCAAGTTCCTCTCTAGAGGTAACAGTCTGCAGCACTGAACCAGCACTTTGGAACAGAACAAGTGCTCGCAGCAGTCAGCCACCTGTAACTGGGAAATCTGTCCACAAGAAGAGCATACAACTGCAGATGATTGAAGTTCTGCTGAATAAAGCACAGATTTATGGTACTCAATGGGTTCTCATTTGACTATATAATCAACAGCTCATTACCATCGATTTCCACAGAGTTAAATGCTTCCAGCAAGAGAAGCAGGAACCTGCTGGGAACAGGGGACAGCAAGGAATTGCTCCCTCCTGCCTACGGCCCTGGGACCATTTTGCACTGCAACAGTCCATACTACATGCATATCAAGTAGAAGGGCCAGCCTCTCAGAAGAAACTTGTCCCTAGAACCGTGATGGACAAGGAATAGATTGACATAATACATAGTATAGAACCCAGGCTTGGCACAGGCACACGAGCAGCAAAAGGCCTCTGTAGAGGGACCCACCCAGTTAACATGGTGCCACTGCTTTATGAAACATTTTAATTTTGTACTAAAAGAACTTAGTCCTTTCTGATCTGTTATGGAAAGCTTCTGCTGTATTTCACCCCTGGGAACACAGGAAGTTAGTCTGACAAGGCAGTTAGTTTCTTTTGCTATTCTAAGTGAGTTCAGATGCACGCCCGGTCACACAAAATACACACGCTAAATGGATGGGTTAAGGACATTCCTTAGGACAAAGGAGAACAAACTATTCCATACTTGTATTCCTATAGACGACAGCTTCCTTTTGGGGATGTTCTCCACTTTAGGCTCTTCGCTAGTCAGAGTCCCTTTGTCACTTTTCAAAGTTGCATTTTTCTGGGGTAACTCTGGAGTCTCTCTTGCTGGAGTGATGACACTTCCCCGTGTCACACTGGGTGTCCTGGTGCTGTCCAAGCTGTCTGAAGAATTGCTGAGTCCCGACTGGCTGGTCACCTCGCTCTTGTGGTCCTGGCTGTCCAGGTAGGTGTCCTGCGCCGATTCAGTGCTGCTCTGCACAGTGACAGAGATGAACGGCTTTGATGTGGTCCGAGGTGGGACAGGAGGTGGAGTCTTTTTATATGCCACTAGGCATGATGAACCTGCAGTGATGGAGGTGGGAAGAACAGAGAACGCAGAAGACAGATTGGGGAGGGAGAGATACAGTAAAAGAAAGAAAAAGCAGGTCAGTCACAACATTCAAGAGGAGCCTCCAAGTAGAAGCTGGAGGCAGAAATGCAGAAACAGCCTACAGCCAGCAGCTCACACTGGGTAACCCAAACCAAAGCATAAGGAGAAGCAGAAGGCAGAGCCAGAGCTAGCTTGCAAGAGAACTCAAAAGGAAAACCATGACTTGTGAAAGGCTGGAAATGGAGAAGAGGTATGGAAGAGCCTCCCAAGAATGCTACAGGGTTTGACAGGTGCAAGCCTCCACGTTGGGGAAATTTTCTTTGGCTAAACCCTATGTTTTAGTGTCCTAGTACAGCCAAGTGTCTCAGCTCTTTGTCCCATCAGTTGACAAGTTTCAGTGTCTGGCCCAGGGTGGTGTTTTTTCCTATAAAAATGGAAAGAAGCCATAAAGTTTGTTAGATGCTGATGGCAGGAACAAATTTTTGTGAACTACCTTAAAAACCTAGCTGCTACACATTAGAGGAAAATACATCATCTGGATGCAACAGCCCAAGAGTGGCTCCCCAGATCCTACCAGTAGCGAGGCTGAAGATGTGCTCTCAGCAGGCACACAGAGCACACATATCCACTACATGGATGTGTGTGTACGTGGTTGGCCACACAGATCACAGAAGAGCACTCACGTGAGCACGGACAGCAGCAACGGCCCCATCCTGTTCCTGTCTCTGGCTTGACAGGATTGAAGTCCATTAGGGAAAATATATGTACGAGGTGAATCCTGCAGCAGCTGCACTTAGGCACTCAGTCTGTGCAGTTCCTGGACATACAAACCCCTGAGGCTGAAGTCCTACTCTGGCTGTTGTCCAGACAGGACAGACTGTGCTGGGCAGGGCATGGCCAGACAAGCGGACTGACCAGTCACCTACTTACACACAACTGATCCCTTTTATCCCCTTACCCATGTATTCCCCACCCTTGTCCCTCCCCAAATCACCAACACCCTTTTCTTGTCCCTCCTCCAAATATCCCACTAAGTCCTGCTTTTCCTCTGCACCCCATAATGCTGTAACCCCATCATAAAAGGCCACCGGATTGATCAGGCAAGATTTGCCCTTGGTGAAGCTATGCTGGTTGTCACCAATCACCTTCTCATTCTCCATGTGCCTCAGCATAGTTTCTAGGAGGATCTGCTCCATGATCTTGCCTGGCACTGAGGTGAGACTGACCGGCCTGTAGTTCCCCAGGTCTTCCTTATTTCCCTTTTTTAAAAACGGGGGTTATTAAAAGGAAGCAGGTCCCTGGAGTTGGTGAGTTCGCATGGCACTGTGGTGTGTTTACAGAGGAGTCCTTTCCCACATCGTCAGTGACAAGCCAAGCGTCCTTGTGTCAGTCACTACAGTACCATCGTGAAGGAAGCTGCAGTGGTGGCAGGTCTGTCACTCTCCTTGGTTCCTTGCTCTAACCCATCCTTGGTCTCCAGCAAAGGGGTTCTGTCCTTCAAATGGAAACCCTATGCACACCTTTCCCCTAGCCCTTGACATGCAGATGTTGACAGATACCAGCAGACCCATACATCTCCCAGGTCACCCAACCAACCATACAGATGGGCTGTACAAACCCAAGCCCAGTTTCTAAGTGTTCTCCTAGTACAGCTCTGATGACTGCAGGGGCCGTCATCTCTTGGGTTCCCTATTCCAATCCATATTCCTTCACTTCAGTAAAGTTTTGCACTTCAAATTACAAGCTCCTACCTCCCACTGCCCTGCCCAGTCCCATACACAACCTCCCCAGAACCTGCTGACACAGTGGTAGATATCAATGCGGATACAGACCATTTTCATTAAACAATACAGATAGACTGTTAACTTTACCATTTCTATCCCCAAAGTAGCCACCAGCATATTAACAAATTTAGTATTAGATTAGAGACCAGTCCTTTCTGTCAGGAATCTTTTGACTACTGGCAGAGGTACCTGCTGCTTCCCAACATCAACTTCCACCCCCAAACTGCACTGTCTACATGCCCTGGGGAGCTCACAACATGGCACCTGACAGATGTTTTGATCTTTCAGGGCAATTGGACATAATCCATTTGGCTCAGCTCATCACAGGGTGCCATATGTTCCCTGCATAATTTTACCACAATTAACTGAGAGGTATCAAATAAATCTGATGCAAATTGATTACAGGTATGAGAAGGGGCGTTTCAGGTGACATGAGCCTCCCAGTAGCTCCTTTTCCTCCCCAGACAGGTCCCACTCCCTGCAGCAGAGGTTGGCCACACTCATGGGGCACCCAGCAGGGATATCCCAGCTGCCTCCCAGCCTCCAGTGGGGTCAGAGCCAGTCCAGAGCATCCCTGAGAGCCCAGACATATTCCCTGTGGGGAAATCACACAGCTACACCACATGCCTTATTGACAGTATTTACATCTGCCTATATTTACACATCCCAGTATTTACTACACTGACAGCTAAAGTTCCACTTCAAAGAAGGAACTAAAAGGGAGAGGTCACTGAGAAGGAGCAGATCTATGTTTCCAAAAGCATTTCTATGTCCCAAGATGTCAAGATGTCAACAGTGCTACTGCTACAGGAGAACCAAGGAGCTTACGACAGTGTGAATGTAGACAGGAGCTCAGGAAGGCGCAAACCCCACACCAGTTCCCCCAGTACACCAAGTCCAGCACCAGGTGAGCAGCGTCCTGATGGCCGCAAGAGTGGGACCTGTCCTGACTGCTCACCTCAGCCTTTACACCACCTCCTGACACATGGCCCACGTGGCTGCCAGAGGGACTTGCAGCAGGGAACCACGTAGCTGAAAAATAACCGAGACGGGCTACGATGTCTGGGGACTGGGTTGTTTTTCAGCTTGATCAGTCCCCAGTGGCACGTGCCACACAAACTGTTAAGGGCAGCCTGAGCCCACAGCTGCCGCATCTCCAGCCAGAGACAGGAACTTATTATGCACTTTAAAAACCACCTACAATAATTTCTTAGAAGGTCGGATGCAAGTGCTTCAACTTGACAAATTTACACGCCAAAACACAGCCACACACATCCTTCAGCCAATACTGATTTGGTCACGTAAACAGCGTGCAACTGCACTGGAAGTTCATCACTAACAGAGATTGGAAGGGCACTAGTGTCACTTTCTACCAGCAGTGCCACTTCATCACCTTTTCCCATGCAGAGTGGAAGCCTCTACACTCAGGACAGTAGCAGAACCTGCTGCAGATGCTCAAGCAGCACCAGCTCAGAAGTGTTTAGCATCTCCAAGCAAGTCAAGCTCACTACCAGGATGCCCCTCTCAGAGGTACCAGACGAGGTGGCACCACTGGTGCAAACACAGGTTGAACTGCACCACAGAGCCTGAGCTTTGCCCATGGGTGCTGCTTTACAGGACTTGGTTCATTGTACAAATGGACAAACTGCCAGCACAGCAGGAGGCATGGAAGTGCTGAAGCAACAGTCACTGCACAATCACTCCCTCTTTCTCCATGTTCTGCTGGACATCCCCAAAGGCCCCTCCTCAGGTGAAGTGTAGATTTGGTCACATTAAAACTTGCCTCATTACAGATGTTCACCTGCTCTGTCACTACAGCAAAAACTACACCTACCCAACACAGATCACAGTATGCTAGACAGGTAAAGCATCCCCCATGTGAGCACAGCTCCAAGAGCTCTGCCCCATCACCAAAACCTCCCCTGGCTGAACAGCCTCTTGGATGTGTGCTGAAATAGCTCACCTGCCACCAAGCCCTGCTCCTGCAGGACACCACCATGGCTCACCTGCCACCAAGCCCTGCTCCTACAGGACACCACTGCTGAAGACAGAGGAAAAAGTTCAACCTAGAGATGCACTAGAGAAGCCCAGGTCTTTGGCTGCTCAGGTACCCATCACTGCCCTCCAAAGTGAAGCTGCACAGGCACATGCTGCCGGAGGTGCAGGCAGCCAGAGCTGTGGCAGCTGCAGAGAAGGAAGCCACTGAGCACCCCACAGATGAGGAGCACCCACAAAGTCACTCTGCCAGGGCTGTCTGACCAGAGAGCACCATCTTAAGAGCTACAGCAATTTCTAGGCCAAGTCTTATGCCCTGTCTTGTACAGCCCATCCTAACAGAGCAGTGGAGGAGCAGCCTGAACAGAGCAATCGCAGAAGTACCCCTTGATAAGCTGTGGCTACATCACCAAAACACAGGACACTCATGCTGCCTTGCATTGCAGTACCAGGGGGCTACAGCACTTATCTACGACAGGCAAGAGCCACCCAAATTGGCAGTGGAGAAAGCATGTCCATATGGCCCTCCAGTTCAATACCTTGTCTCCCCACTCCACGTTGCCTCTGTTCTTCCTCAGGGAGAGCACCCAGCCCCAGCACAGCAGCTGCCCAGGGTCCCCGACCACCCAGCAGTGAGTCTCTGGGACACCATCCCACACGAAGCCCAGCCAGTGGGAGGGGTATGATGGTTTTGCTGGCACATTTGCCAAGAGCACAGCTCAAGTTTCCCAGCTGCTGCTTACACCCACGAGACTGTAGTGTAATTGGGGAAAATAAATCAATTGCTATTTGATATCAAACAACATAGCCAGGCAAAACATCGGGAGGGCAGCACATCAGCACAGAAAGGCAGCAGTTTCCTGGGGAAGATCAGTGGTGTTCAGGGTCAACAACCTAGATCCAAGTTCATCTTTCCACCTACTGACAGAATTAATACTGTTTGTGCTACTCCATATACAGGGGGAAACTGCAGCATCCCCTTGTCTTGTTCCTGGGGATCCCTTCACATCATCCGGCTCAGCTGAAGAGCAACGCTGATTTTACTAGAAGGGAATTACATAGTACCAACAACAAAACCACCCTGTTATGGACATGTGGTCAAAGGGTTGACTACTTAAGCTGTAAAAACAAGTTTATGGCTCTAAGAAACACTGGAAATTAAAGAAAAAAAAAAAGATCAGGAACCTTGAAGAGCTGGGGATGCTTTGATAGCACAACTGCAAATTAACCCCACTGAAGCCCTCTGCAACCATAAAAGAGGGACTTTTGACTGTGCAGCAAACCCAGAAACCACACCTTACCTAAAATGGCTTTCAAAAGTAAAAATTGGAGTTAACCCTTCTAGAACAGTCTGCCCTTCCTCCTCAACACAACTCTGAACTAAGATGCTTCTTGCATCTGTGGGAAGAGACAAGATACTAAGGATGCCAAGAGCATCCCAGTATTTTTGTAGGAGAGATGTTACTGGACCCACCAAGCAGGCAGCACACTGTCTTGGCTCAGACATCAATCCCACCAGTTAGAAATGTTCTAGTTGCTGACTTACCACCCTGCCCCCTCCAAAAGAGTTACAGCTCAACAGGGTATGAATCTGCTCTTGCACTGCTGCAGGCCATGGCCTATTATGTTTTAAAATCAGCTTGTGCTGTAACGTCGAACTACAATCCACACAGACACTGGGACAGGTACACGTCTTATTCCACAGCACCATGAGCTCAGCTTGCTTGTGAACATCAACCACACTCCAAAAAGGTGTGAAAGAACAAGAAAACGTGAAAGTTTTGCTTAAGCTTCCAGCTTTGCAGCACTAGACTCTTCCTGCTCATAGGATCTTCTAAGGCTTATTTAAGCAAGCTGTTAAGAATTCACAACTGTGCTGCGCGTGATTGATTTTGGGGGGAGGGATGTCTGTTTATAGTCCTCCTTGCTTAATTATTTTTAGAAAGCAGCATGTTTCCAAATTAGCATCTTGTACATGACATTACCTGCTGCTCTCAGGGGCTTGGGCAATACCCACTGGTGTAGCCCCAGGCAGAAGAGCTGTGTTTTCAGAGCCTTAGCCTGGAGACCCCTCCTGCCCCCCAAACCAGTTGGGCACGCTGTGATCCTCTCCTTCCAGAGAACCAAGTGTTTGCTTCTTGAAAGACTAAACATAGGAGTCATAAAAGAATATTAAATCCAGCCCTGCCTTAAGAGGCCCCTGTTCAAATGCCACCAGGCTGTGCTTACCTGCTCAGTACCTGGCAGCACCACCAAGATCATAGCCAAGGTATTTGGTTTTAGATTTAAATACCACAATTGCCCTCAAGGATGTGTCTAGCATGAAGTGCCCAGTTATTTTGTTGCTATTGCTGATTCAATACAAGCTGATGGTATTTCTAATCATTCCAGTGACTTCAAGGACCTATTCAAGCCATCCTCATTTTTGTTAAATTATCTCAAAGGCTCCAAGCCACAGTCAGTTGTTCAACTGCCCTCAAACAGATTAGCAGGGCTCCAACTGCTATCACTTTCCTGCTCCATATATCCCCCCTTTCTCCATGGGAAGATCTGAACAAATGACCTCATTTCCTCATGCATAAAGCAACATGCTCTGAAATAATCTCTCTGACTACAAGACAAGCTCATTTGTCTTTTAAATGAAGCAACCCCATAATCTTGCAGCAAATGAGAACCACTGTCAGTTGCGTTATCCCCTCGGAGACTTTGGTCACAAGACCTTGGGCTTGTGTTTGCCACAGGGTCTCACAGACTGAAGGAGTTGCAGTTCCAGGCAGTTTTCAATAGCAAAGGGAACTGGAACAGCAGCATTCCAAGCAGCCTGACCTCTGATTTTCATCAGCTCAAACAACACTTCAAGGCTGAAACTATAATGAACTGCAGGATGTTTTATTTGTAGAGAGTCCAAGTAAAAATGATCCCCAGTTACAATTGCTACTGAAAACAATACAGATCTGCATTGATTTTATGCTTCACAGCAATCACTTCAGACCTTATTTTTCTGCTAAAACAAAATGTTTCCAGCCCTTACAGCCACAGCACACAGGCCTCCTCGAATCTGTATTTGGCCTGTACAGAAACTGTGTGAGTATTCTGCAGACTGAGGGTCAAGCTACCTGCATGGGTTAGAGGCACAGATGAGAAACCTACCCAAATTTTATTAGTTAACAGGAAAATATTTCCATCTAGACAAGACAGGGAATCCATGTGAAGATGCCATCTCTTGCTCTGAAAGAATGACTGTCTTTAGAGTACTGGAGACATTTTAAAAGAAGTCTTACATTGGTTGAACAAAACCACACTCCTGGAAAGCAAAGTCAAGTGACTGCATTCGTTTAAAGAGACTGTTTATGGAAATGCTATAAATACCTACTAAAAAAAGTGTTTTCCTTTCATAAGTCTTGGTAGTACTGAACTTTGAAAAAAGAAAAAATCTCACATTGATCCTACATAGAGGAGAACAGGCGCGCGACAGGGAAATACATGACTGACCGTGACTACGCTGGGGAGTCAGGGATGGGCTGGGGACTCTCCTGCCACAGTCCTCACTCCACCGAGCTGCAGTCTAAGCCCCCAACAGCAGCAGCACCCCAGGGTGAGCAGCTCACCCGCCTTCCAATCCCAACTGCGCGCTGCCTCCGTGCCGACTGAACGTGCCCACAGAGACCTACAGTGACCAGCCCAGCGAAGCCCTTCTGAAACTCTCGGATAATCAAGTGGAAGGTTGTTAGCACTCTACCAGCTCCCCACTGCTCCCAGCTTTGCTTACTGTACCTGCTGCTTCCTTAACATCACAGAGCTGATACACAGGCCAGGCTATGCTTGTGAGTCAGACAGAGCGTGCTCCAGGTGCTCCTGCCAAGCAGCAGCACGAGGGGAAAAGCACCACCACCTCGGCATTGCAGCCCAGCTCCTGCTCCAGACATCCAATCACCTCGAGTAGTTCTGAAGGTAGTCAGTGGAGAAATTCAACCTTACGTTCTCCTTTTTATTGGCCTACTCATCCTCAGCTTTTGGCCCCAGCACAGCTCAGGAGGGAGTGCAGCAAGCCCTGCAGCCTGCTTGGGTAGGGCTGGAGTGACAGCTAGGACAAGGGGACCACTGCCATACCACTGCGGGCGGGCTGTCACTTCTCCTGCTGTACAACCAGTTGAAGACACTCATTTCCAGGACAGACAAGGCCTTACACTCTCTGCCTCATTCCCTCTCCACATGCAATGGGGCACCCTCCCACACCAGCCCCTTGGACTCTCATCCAGAAGCAAGAGCATCACAGCAACATCAGGGAGCACAAAGAGGCCACACTGAGGGAAGGTGAGTCTGCAGCAGAGACCAAGGAGAGATGAGGGGCAGTAGGCTCACCTCTCCCACTGAAGGAGCTTGGAGTCATACACTGAAACCCCACCAAGCTGCAGCTGTTCCTACCAGCAGCTATAGAAGATGACCAGACCTCAATTGGAGTTGTACCCAAGTCACTTCTACTGACCCAAAAAGCCATGGGAAGTGGCTATTTCCACTTGAAGTGAACAGCATCAACTCCCCTGCGAGATAAGCACACGGAGGGGAGATGCCCTTACTGACGAGTACCATTCTTCCCACACCAGCACACCATCTTCCTCTGGGAGCCCTCACCATCCAACTCATATACATGCTTGACCCATACTCCAGCTGCCTGTTGGTACATTTCAGCTACCTGGCATTTTGTTGCAAAAAAACCCCAACCAAACAAACGAACAGACTAAAGCTTTAAGAGAAACACCTACTTCCCTAAAGCCCCACCACAATCCAGCCAGAGATGTTAACACAGAAGCCTCCTCCTCACCACTGAGCAGCAAGTGCTTCCACGTTTGCAGGGGCTACAGCTTTAAACAAAGACCTGTGCATATAGGTCTTCACTTCCCAGCTGGGAAACCATGTGCAAGTGCTGCTCAAGCAAGCACAGAGCTGATGAAGATTTGCCACCATTGCTCCTGTTCAGGTTCAGTACCCACCCTGGTCACAGCACTCCTGCAGGTCTCTAAGGCTGTGTTGGCAGGACAGTATTTATCACCCATATATTCATCTGCTGCCTGTCATTAAGGAATAAGGGACTGCTCTGCACTTACTCAACCACTGTCAAGTACAATAAGTTCTTGTTTGTTATTGAAACCAAAGAACTGGACATATCTGCAGGAAAAGGACCTCAAACTCAAGGGAGCATCTCTCAAATGTTACAGTCAAAGAGCCCCCTCAATGCAAATACAGAAGCAAAGGGAAGGGCTCTACTTGAATATCAGATGTGTGTTTTTAGACTAATAGTACAGCTTTCATCCAGAAATACAGCACAAAATACTCTGTGCAACCATTTGTGTTCTCTAGTCACCCATGACTGAGATGCCTTTAGGGTGAACTGCAGTATTAGTTAACAGCACTGAGTAACTACGCTGGGTGGACGGGGCACTGCACAGGGTGGGCAAGAGGGCAAGGGTGGCAGGACTCCACTACTCACAACTGCACAAGATGTAGCAGCCACTCCTGATTCCAGACCTAGTCCCTGTACTTTGGGGAGAGCAGAAACATTTAACCCGTGAAGGAAAGGCTAAGGGGCTTGTGCTCTCTTTACACGAAAGACTTTGGATTTTTCAATGCACCAGTATTTGAGCTTCTTGGAGATGCTCTGATTTGGAATTCATAGAAATGATTCAGCAGAGAAATTATAATAAGCACTGCTACACTGAAAAATATTACACTGGGAAGGCAAGGCAGCTTTTTTTTTTTTTTAAGACACTTGTAGAAGGTCACAAATTTAAGAGGCATGAAGCATCAGATGACACCACCCAAGAATGCTGGGGTTTCAAAATACAGTATCTTGCAGTGCTGGCCTCCTGACCAATTTGGTCATCTCCCCTTTCAGCACTGTCCACTCCAGCAGAGTTGGCCTTACAGTGAGGACACAACAGATGTTAGAGAACACCAGGCAGTGACACTCCCAAACCCATCTGCAGCAACTACTATGGACCTTCTATCTGTATTAGAAGAGACATTGTAATCTCTCCCCACCCTCCCCAAAGTAATTTTCAACAGGGGTTTTAAAGCAAGTTGGAGCAGTGACAGGCAACTCCACCCTGCTCCACAGATGAACATCCAGCAAGTTGTCCATCTGTCCCGTGGAACTCAGGCAGGTCTCCAATCCAGCTAGCACAGGGCAGTAGCTTCAGGGAGCATTCCCGTCCTCGTTCTGCCCAAGATGTTGATTTATTAACAAGAACCAAGATCCCCAAAACCAACTGTCCTGCCTCAAGAAGTCACTGGGAAGAGAAAAGCCATTAGCATGGTCTCAGGAGAAGCAGAACTGCAGCTCTGATGGGGTGGGGGTGCCTGATCCCCAGGGACAGGGCCCCTTGCCTCTCAATTGCCAGCTCATTGCCCATTTAAGGTGGCACAGATTTTACCACAAAGGGGATTAAGTGAAGGGAATGGTCCATCAGTTCAGTGTGCCTTGTTCTGTGCTGGGAGTCAGGTTGTGCTTATCCCCTCAACACCCTCACTAATAGGAGCTAATACTTAATGAGCTTAAGGCACCAAGAGACATGAAGCACAACAGCTAAAGGGAACCCAAGCCCACAGAGCCCTGGGATCTCCGCCCATCATCCATGCTCCTGCAGTCTCCACCGCCCGGCACCAGGAATTCAGCCATCCCAGCACTCTCACAGCCAGCAGCACACAAGCTACCAGCACTTGTCCTGCCAGCTTGTCTTACACGGGCTGGGCAGAGACACCAACCGATTCCTTCTGCCGCTGGATCCTGCCTTGGTCCCAGCAGATGCTGTTGACATGGCTACACCAGCACAACGAGGGCTGCAGAGCCACCAAACCAGCCAAGTCCACCTCCATGAGCCTATACAGGCAGGCTTGAAGACAGAGCTGCCTCCTCCCCATGACCACGTGCAACTACTGCCCAGCCAAATCCCCAGCCACACAGAACAGCGAGCAGAGGCTATCGGAGAAGTGCCAGCACAATTCTAATGCCATGGCAGGTTTTCACAAGTGTGGGAAGCTCTCAGTGACAGGAGCCCAGCTTGGCTTTAAAGCCACGCTCAGATGTGTCATTTCCTCCCATTTGCCTTTGTCCAGGGGATGCAGAACTAGCAGGTGAGTAAACCCAAGAGGGGGTACACCAAGGAGCCCCCACACCAGGCTGACAGCAGACCTGCAGGACTCGTTACATCACCCGGGAGCTGCACAGACAGCTCCCCCGAGCCCCCTCCTTGGGATCCTTCCATTTGCACAGCACCAGGCTGGCTCTGACCCAGGCGTGAGTCATGGTGGGCACAGGGGGAGGAAGCAGAGCGGGGATCCTTGGAGGGGCCTGGCTGGGAGGAGCCCGAAGCCCTTCTGCACATACAGCACCAGTGACAGGGAACCGATGCTGCTGCTTCTCCTGTCCCTGGAGAGGAGAGGGAAGCCCTGCAGATACTTTGCCTATGCATCTGGGCCACATGGCAGCTAGTCCTCTCCAGATGGTGGTCAGGAAGGGGCTGAGCTCTGAACCATCCATGTCACAGAGGATTTTTAGACAGCAGACAATTTCCATCAGACCCTGCAGTCAGGACAGGCCGCATGGACTTCCCTGCAGCTAGTGTCATATCTCACATCTCCTCAGAGGAAGTGAGGCTTGACAGCCACCTTGCAGAGCCCACCCAGAGCACAGCCTCTCCCTCCAGCACAGCAGAGCTGGTCTGCATACCACTGCTTGCAGGGCTCCAGGAGACATGAGGACCACTTTGGTAGTATATGGACCACAGCTTAGTGACCACATATCAGCCAAAAGCTCTTCAGACAGTGAGATAAGCTGCACTGAAAGATGCTGCCACAACAGGAGAGCAACCACCCTTTCTGCTAATGCACCAAAACATCATTCACTTCATCCTCCCGATCCAGAGAGCTGTGCCTGCCGCAGTCTCACCCAGCTGTGGCAAATAAAGCTCTCCTGGCAGCAGCAGCAGACCCAACACAAGGGATTGTCTCCTGGACTTTGACCATGTACTGGTTGTCAGTGCAGCAGCACAAACATGCAGCGCTCAGGGCAGCTCTAACACCACCAGCCAGGAGATTAGAGCCACGAGACTGATCTGCAGAACAGGAGAGAGAAAAAGCAACTAACAATAGCTGGAGATTTGCATTCCAGAGAGTATTTTTCAGGAATAGCACTTACTGCAGGCCCCATTCCTCCTTGCTTTTAAAGACATATAAAAGACTGTGGTGGTCTTGAAATAATTCCTTCACTAATGGGCTGGGGAGGCTGCTGCTGCTGCTGACTGCACACTGAAGCTTTTTGTCCAGGCCAGTTTTGGCTCTGCAGCCCCGAGTGTCTGTATCAGAAAGGCCTTGTGAAGAACAAGAATCACACAGGATATCCAAGACCATGGATGACACACAGAGAGACAGTGAAGGGAGCACTGGTCTGAACTGGCTGCCACAGTATTACTGTCACACAACAGTGACCAGTCTCTGTACTCGTCTCCCAGTTTAGCACGACTCTTTCTGCGAGTTCTGTTTAGGATTATTCACACTCATGAATTTAGGGCATAAGTGTGAACGAGACATGAATGAGCCAGTGCCACTAGGTCACAGGCTGCTTCCCCTCTCCCTTGCCCATCACAGGATGTTAACCTGCTGCTGCTGCTCTGCAAAGTGGCAAGCTGCATGGACCAGGGCTAGGCATTTAGAGGAGACATTAATATAAGGAATGACTGAGAATCCTCCATTTATCCACTGCTATAACCACTTCTAAGTGCACTGAGAGTATTAGCATTAATCTTTAAAGTGTTTAGGAAAGCTAGTTTAATTAGGCAGGTCTTAATAGTTTTTCTCCAAGCTAGCATTTTCTAGAATATCCCACAGAAGTAAGTTCCAGCAGCTAATTATGGACTGCAGGAAACATCTTTTCCATTTGCTATCATTTCACTTTATGCAATGCAACATCACTCAGAGGATGGTATATGCAGATTCTTCTCTGCCACTGCAGAAGTCCAGGGAATCTTAACACACCTCCTCAAAATCGCACCCATTTGAAAAACATATGGCTTGAAACCACACAGCACCACTTGGTAAACCAAGTCTGTTCTTGTCTATGTCAAAGCTCAACAGCTCAAACTTACTATTTTAGGATATGCTGACCACTAAAGCACAAAACCAAGTCATTCCTAAGCATTTGCTCATGTGTCACAGGAGACACACTGCAAGATGTCAACGTCCAGCAGTAAGCTGCACCTTGAGCACAAAGTTAGTGCAGCAACCCAACTACTTGCCCTCTCGGGAAGGGGAATTTGTCTGTCCAGCAAGGTACAAACAGCAGAGTTATTCCTGTTCCATTCATCAGTGACCATCCCCTAACCAGTAACCCACCTCACTTTTTGTCCAGGACCTTTTTACAGTTGCAGGAACACAAAGAGCTCCGATCTAGCAGAATCTCACCTAAAGTATTTGGGCAACCAAGCCCACTGACACTAGTTTGGTCCACGGTGCTCAGGGAACAGCAAAAAGGTTTTGCAAAAATGGCACAGTTGCTGAGGCAACATTGGCATGTTCCCACCACCAGACAGCCGTGGAAGCAATGTGGATGGGTTACCATGATTTTAAGTGTACCATTTAAACACTGTTCACTGAAGAGCTGGCCAAGAGGGTGCTGAAAATGTTGATGGCAGCCAGCAGCTTGTCAACACAGACTGCGATAACAGGAACAGGGATGCACCGGTATCAGCAACAGCCGAGTGCCCCTCGTATAAATGGGGCTCCTGAAGGACTGCTTCATCCCCAAGAACAGAAGCAGCCAGCAATTCTCTAGGCTACCTAGAGGATCCAGTAATTGCCACCATTACTGATGAAAAGACTCAAGGAAAGAGAAGAATTAGTTTCTCCATTACATTATTCAGCATCAAGATTTTCATCCCAGTTTTCAGTTACTGTATCCCAAATTTTACCTGGTCCAGACAGGGAATTGCTGCCATCAGTTCATTCCCACTTGCCCACAGGACAAAATTCCATCTGTTTTAGGCAAAGGCAAGCATTCAGCAGTGCCACCAGGAACAGCAGAGGTGGCTTTGCCAGAATATTATGAAAAGCCCTCCCCACACCCAGATGACTAGAAATTCTTTGTAAGCTAAAAACGAACCACACCCTGTACCCACAGGGCCAGAGAAAGCACATGTGTCAGCAGCTGAGGAGACAACAATGCAACAGCCTCTGTGCAAGGGAGATGGGGAAGGAATTGGGCTGAACATCCAACTCCCTGCGCTTACCCAGCCTATGAAAAAAATCTAACTCTTTGTCAAGACTGTCTTTCCACTTGGACATTTGCTGTTGGGTAGCCAGCACCCAAAATTTACATCTTCAGAGCTACAATCATCAGGAGGTTTTAATAGTTAGATTCATTTGAAGCTATTTCCTCCCTTAAGTATGTACAAACCAAGATGTGGCAACGTTATGCTAATACTGAAGAATTAAAGTCAAAATTGCTGGGAAACTTCTGTTCACTGAGGCACAGGACAAGCTTTGCATGTTAGAGAAAGCTATTCCATATTCTAATTCACAGTCTAACATGGCATTAGTTATAAGATTAAAATAATATCACATGAACAAACACAGAAAAGGCTGTAGCAGGTCACTCCCTCTCTGCATTAGCATTACATCTGACAGGGGTTAGCTGCTCACCAAGCGAACAGGCAACGCTGCAAACCTCTTGTCTGATCTGAAGAGGCAAGGTAAGGTAAGTCCTTAAGAGTCAGAGCAGGTAATTAAGCAAATATTCCAACCTTCTAATCCTTTTGGGTAGGGAACTAAGCAGCTTTTGAAAGCACAGCTGTTATCATTGCTTAGATTTCTGAATGCTCCCCTATGAACTAACCCATGTGTACTGCAAAGCCGAGCTGACTTTCTTCTTTCTCCCTAGCTAAGCACAGAGAGGTACGTATAGGAACAGTACTGTACATCCCCAGTGACTGCTCTCCCAGAGGCCAAGAGTCCCCAGCTTTGATTTCTTAAGAATTTCAAATATCACAAGCACTTCCAGAACAATGGTCCCTTCTCCCATCCTCCCAAGGGAGGGAGTATCTGGAGTAAACCCGGCACTTTCTGGAATATTTTATTTGAGGAATCAAGCAGGCCACTTGACAAAGGAGCCACTGTGCAGGCTCCATCTCTGAAATGAAAGCACACAACAAATCCCAAGCATGAACCAAGAGTCTTCTCCAATCACATCTGAGGCTCTATCTGTGACCTAAATACTTAAAGCCTCCACCAAGTCTTCATTTTTACAGCTCACTTTGCTTTTACTGGAGACTCCAAAACAACAAGTTCCTGGTTCACAGTCCTGAAGAGTCCCTATAATCTTCAAGTTAAGAGCCCAGACCACCACTTTTCAGCCACAAACATGGGTAGCAGGTCTGGATTCCCATGTGCAGTACCTGCTGGTCCACATCCACGTTCATCTGGCTTGCAGAACGTGCCATAAAGATACTTTGAAGATCTAAGACTATTAACTAGAAAAGGGACACAAGGGAGAAGCTAGTGAAGAGCCCTACCACATCAATTTAACAGGTTCAGTTTCTAAACAAAACTAAAGCACTGTCTTAATTACGCTGTTCTCACACCAGTTTGTCTGCTGTGGCACTCTTGGGACCTACTCCTCTCTGTCTTGCTGTCTGGAATTTGCTATTTGACATGATGACTTCCTGGCCTTCCAAGGAGGGTTAACAGTAAAACCCAATCTCCAGCAAAAGGATTAAATATCACTGGAGCATCTCCTACTACTTTCACGAACCTGCTCAACTGCAGAACAGACTACTTGATTTTCCTGCCTTGAAAGCTATGTGCCAGAAGACTTACTGGCTTAATTTCCCACCTTGTTTGTATGTATTCCTGTTTCCAAATGAGAGATCTCCTCTCCCTCTGCTCCTTTCAACTTACCAGTTGTACAACTCCAGCTACAAAATAAACACCACCCAAATCCAACTCAGAAATCCTAGGGTTGTTCTGCAGGATATTTCAAAAAGCTTCCTCCCAGGACTCCACCTGTAAACAGTAAATACCAACAAGCAGACAAAGCAGAGCTTTCAGCACTGGCACTTTTGCTTTTCCTGATCTGTTGCACAACACCAGATGGGAAGAGGTTAGTCTGACAGGGTGAGAAGGAGGTCACAACCACTGATGGAGAGTGGCTTGAGGAAGATGATGAGAATGCTCTTGAGTCCGACTGTTTTGAAGTTATTCCAGCAAGAGACAGTTTACCAGAGGTGCTTTTGGAAGAAGCCACTCCTTGCTGAAGCACAGCTATCTGACCTTCCTGAAAAACAGAGCTCACTTAGTCTCCCAGAGCTGGATGAGCAGAGACTGCTGAAAGATACACCACTCCCTACTCTTTAGTCCAAAAAGTTGCAAACATGTCATGAGCAGGCTTTCCAGGGTGGCTTGTTTAGCAGCAGCAAATGGCCTAGAAAGAAGCCTACCCACAACGCTGCCTTTTCCTGTTCACCTTCAGCTTTCCCTGCTGGCACGTACAACAGTTTCAGAGCTGTCTCAGGCACCTGCACTGACAGCAGGCAGCACCAACATCAGGGGGGTTTTATTTGATTGCAAAGCCTCTGCTCCAAAGAAACACAGAAGCATTTTGTCAGTTATTGAGTAACCTGAACAGTAACTGAAGTGGTACCATGGAAAAAATGCAGGATCTGCTGGACTCTTAGTTTGACAGAAAACATCAGTCAAGTGCCAAAACTAATGTGACAGCTACAGTGGGAACAGCCTGGCTTCTCCATCAGAAGCTTACCAGGTCTGAAGTTCTGCAAAGGAAATTACATGGCTTTTTGCTAGAAGTCTTCAGAGCCACAATCCTACCAAACAGCTGTGCTACCAATCCTTTGAGAACATGATCAGAGGTTTCAGCAAGCAGGTGTTGGGACTGTCACTACCCTAACTGTCTGTACCCACCTCTTCCCCTTTGTCCCCATCCCCTGCCCAAAGTCCAAGCGTTCAGGCAGCTGTTACAGCATGGAAGTAAAGACAACTAAAGCAGACAGACCCAAAAGTTCTTCCTGTAAGGGCAGGATGGAGAAAACAAGCTAAACCATCAGCTCCTTGCAGAGACTTCCTCATACAACCAGGGACAAAATGGTTTTGGAGAGAATCAGCTTGAATTTTCCAAATAGCTCCTGGGAGTAAGGAGCTGACCTCGCAGCAGTGTTTGGAGGTGGCCCGACCTCGCTCCCACACCTACACCAAGGCGAGTACGCTGTCATCAGCTCTCAGTGACAAATCCCACCTCTACGTTTCTCTGAAAATCCCAGCCAAACCAGACACTTTGAAGATTGCTCAAGGCTGGAATTATTTCTACACTCAGCCATCTCCCCACACTTGGCCAGGGAACAATTTTAGGCTTGGAATGAATTACTGCATTCAAACAGCCACGCCTTGTCACGCCAGTTGTCCAACACCAAGACCAGCTGTAGGATGAAACTCACAGTAACACCAGCTTACCCTCCCAAATGAAATGCCAACCTTTCGATGCGGTGCTTTCCGGGGCAGTCACCAGCTCGGCCTTGCTGTGTTTAGCTCAAAGGGGTTGCTAAGAACACAGCTACACTGGCTGCCCAGTACAGACTGACACCATGCCAGATACTCAGGGGTTAGCCCAGCAAGTGCTTTCACCTTCAGTGGCCTTGCAAAACAAGAACCAGACAAAAATAACCAAACTGTGATCATGTAGACACAAACCTAGAGCAGCATTTAATTTGTAGGGCAAAGTAAGTTTGGGGTCAAGAAGAGCTTACACAGCAGCAGGTCACCAGCTATCTATCTCCTCCAGGGGTTTGCTCGCCAGAAGGACTCTCCAGCAGTTAGAGGAAGAGGATGGCAAGATACACCAGGAAACAGTGCCTCCAAAAGAGGGACACAGCTGGGAGGGGACTCCTCTGCCCTTGTCACTTCAGTCTGAACCACAGACCTGCGCCCAAGCACAGCCCCTCAGCACATACATACCACAGCAGTCCCAGCACTGCCTGCAAGGGGACAGTGCACTTGAGTGGCTTGGGGTCATTCCTGACATCTGTGATACCAGACTGGGAAACAAACCAATCAATCCCTCCCTCCTACATTTTCCTAGAAAGCACTTTCAATAAAACATTCAGGTTGTTTAAGCACCAGAGTCACACTTTCAGAGGAAGAGATACCCAGTCAAGTTTCTTGGATCTAGGCTGTGCCAGAAGGGTTAAGACAGACATACTAAATACTGATTGAAGATACCTCATAATCATAGTAAGCAACTAAACACCACAGATGTCCATCCCTCGGGAGGAGAAAGCTGCTCTGAAGTCTCAGCCAGGGTTTAGATGAAGGCCAGTGGAACAGGATGACTCTGCCAGAGGTCTCCTCTGTACAGCTTCTGGCAGCCAGGCAGGAGAAACACTGTGAACTTGCTGTCACCAAGAGAATGGTAAAGCAGGGAGAAGTGCTGTCAAGAAGCTGAAAAAAGGGACTGCTGAATCTGCTCGCACTACAGCACAGGTTAATGGAGACTAGAGTGCATGCTGCAGAAATTAATCTTCCTCCTCAGTATACCTAAAGAAATGACTATGTTCTCAGCTCTGTCACTATACAACAAGAGAAAACCTCCTTTATCCCCTAACAGCCTTTCAAAGGCCAAAACCAACCAGAAGTGCTTTTGAAGATTAATTCATGGTCCTACGGCAAGTGAAGAGGTGGGACAACACCAAATAAACGCCTTTAATTTTCAAGTGTCTGGTTTCTATCATTTTCCAATCACACAAACCTGGTGAAGAGCTGGAAGCTCTCCCGATCGCTCCAGCTCTGACTGTGCATTAACCCCCAGTCAGAGGGCTGGCATGTTCCCAGAAATGAGCAGGGCCCACCCTGCTGCCACCCTGCAGCCACCCACACGTGGAACTGCCTTGGGGCTGTTGCTCCAACAAGCATCTGAACACCTGACTGCACAAGGATTATCCTCTTCCCAACTTCCAGGGAGACGAAGACTGGCTAGGACAGTGCTTCCTACACAAGGGACCATTTCCCACTAGCTAGGGCTAGTGTCCTCAGCATGATCATCACACCAAGAATGAATCCAATCTTCAGACAGGGATGTCAACCTGCTCTGCGACTATTACTGATCCACACATCCAGAAGACACAGGCTGCCTATAAGATAACAACACACAAGCTTCATACCAACAAACCAAAGTCTTGAGATGGTGAAGACAAATTCGCATTAAAGCAGTGATAGGAAAAAAGTTCAACCTCCTTTCAGCAACAGATTCAGTTCTCTCTTTCTAGCTGTAACCAAGATGCACAGTACAGCAGGAAACAAAACATTAACAAGTTATTTTGGATACTGTTTTGCCAACAGATACAAGGCCAGTTATCTAACTGTGGGAACATCAGTATGAGTAGGCTCTGAGAGGGAGCAGCAGAGCACTTGCAGGGTTGTTTAACTGCAGGCTTTGAGCAGCTTGCATCATCTCCATCAGTGCATTTCCACGAGTCTGCCATGTCAGCAGCTTATGCTGCAAGACACCTGGAAGAGTTTGTGAAGTGCCATCTCCCTTGGGTACCACAGAACTGTCCCCTCCTACTCTAGCCACTAACAGACACAACCATGAGACAGTTAGAGGAGGTACTTCTACAGCTAACTCTTAATTACATTAATTGACAAGAGATCTGACTCAACTGCTGTAGAGCCTGGTGCAGGCTGGGCCTCCTACTCCCTGGAGCAGGGATGCTTTATCCTTGGGGAAAGGGTGTAACAACAGAAGTGAGTCACCGCACACACGCAGCAGGCCACCACTTTGACATAATTTATGCCAGGACAGCCTACTGATTTCAACACGATCCACCTACCCTGGCAGGCTTCATACCAGGGAGTCATTACTTTGAGTGCTTTAAAAAGCCACATACAGCTCACTTGGGCACCAAAAAGTAAGACACGAAAACACGGAATCTGAGCAACAGCAAAGGTAGAGTGTTCTGCACAGGCTAACATAGCAAGTCTTAGTGCATGAGAGATCCACGCACAGCAGAGCATGACTGACACTTGTGAGATCAAAGGAAGCGCTGAATATAGAAGCCCAGTATTAGGTGGGCAGCACAGAGAATATCAACTCAGTCCAACTGTGCTCACACTCCCCGCTGCGACAGAGCATTGGAGCAACAGAGCCACGGGACAGCAGCGGAGCCGAGAGCTGGGAACAGAAAAAGCAAGGCTAGAGTAGCAGGCCAGAGAGCCAGAGCCCTTCTCCTCTCCCCTTCACCTGGCAGTGGTTCACCATTCCCCACCAGCCCTGGTGCAGAGCAGCCTGCAGCTCCGGCCACTGCCCAGGGGTGTCCCCCAGCTGAGCCACCGCTGCACGAGGAGCTGGGAGCCGGCAGGATGAATCTACAGCTGCAGGGTCTGAGGTTTATTAACATTCAACTAAAGGAGTAGAAGACAAAAGATCAACTTAATTTGTGGTTTCTCTAGGTCAGGAAACCGAGCATGTGGCAAATTGCAGTACAAATATTAGTATTCTGTTACAGTGAGTGCCACCTTTCCTGAGAGTAGGGATCATCTCCAACTGAAATACCCACCCTCCAAAACTGCTGCCTGACAGCACACGTGTCTCTGGGACAGCACAGTCTCTCCCAGGGACTATTCCATTTGAGTGACAATTTTAGAAGTGCTCCCTGTTCAAAATTAAGGGAGAGAGTTCATATGCTACAACAGTGGAGAAGAAAATGCCTGGATACAACCATTTCAAGAGTTTTGAAGGAGCTGGTAAATTTTGCACAAAAGCACCACTAGACTCAAGTTCCGCAGACGCTCAGACGCATGTGCAGGCACACGATTTCAGGGAGTAGTCAAGAACACACTGGGAAGTTGAGTGCCACCTCCAAACCAAACCAGCCCTTCAAATTATTGTCTTTAGGACTCCAGCCTGATCTTTCTCTTTGCTTGCTTCTGCAGTGACCTCAAAGTATGAACATGATTTAAGGGAAATTTTAACACAGTATGAATTCACACAATCACTGGAAGTTTTGGGTTAACGGATCGCTACTTTTTTTTCATCAGGAAGTTACATTCTAGGATGTTCTGCCCTGTGCCTGTCCAGCCAGACTGCAGTGTAGCCCTCACCATCACTACATGTAGCACTCTGAACGCAGTGAAAAGCGTATTAGCATTTAAAGTTAGAGGTGGGTTCTGGTAAGCAAATGATCTTATAGTTCCCAAGTCCAGGATGTCATCAGAGAATGCTCTCAGGAATTTAAGGAGGGTTTTTTTATGGTTTAACTCAGCAGCCACTGCCAGAGTGAACAAACTTGCCTTAGGCTTTGGTTCTTGCACATTAGATGCAAGAAGCTTCAGAACATTTAAGTTATTTGACACTTCCTTTAGATTTCACATACACAATGTATACCCTCTGGGCATTAGTATCATAACAGTCATTAGTATCTATTAGGTACGTACATGTCAGAGCAATATAGACCAAAGAGCAATGGCACAGACTAATAATTGCTTCTGAAGTTTTAAAGCTATGAGTCTGGTTGTGGTAGGTGGTCAGCCAGGCTCCATCCTGCCATGTCCCACTGGCATTCTGAGTGTTCAGCCCCTTAACAGAGGGGGAGACTGACCTGCTGGCTCTCTGAAGGTACCAGGGAACAAGAAGACAAACTGGACCCAAGAGCAAAACAGAAGGTACAACCTGAAACTGAGGGGAGATTACACTTCAAAAAAAAACCAAAACCACAATTAAGCATAAGTTTCCCTATATTAAGATGATCCAGCTGTCCTCCTTACCATCCCTGTTCCACTTCCTGCTACTGAGTGCTGTAGACAACTCTGTGCAGCCTACCAAGGCGAGCAACAAGCACTTTGCTGCCTCTCAAGGGAAGAAATACAACCACAACCTCAACACCTCAGCTAAGAAACTGAACTCTAAGGAGCATATGCAGAGCTGGAATCACAGCACTTGAACTCAGTAACTATTTCCAGTAGCTTTGAGAACAGTGGCCCAGATTTTCATGCCCTGGTACCTAGGAGGTTACCAAGCACCAATTCAGATGTGTTATTAAGCATCCTGCTTTCTGGAAGTATTTATCAATGTTAGAAAAATTAGACCTCCTAATCAGAGAGTCCTTACTAGGGAAATTCACTCACTTCCTTTATCAATGAGATTTTATCCTAAAGCCAACTAAGAAATTTCTTAATAAATCTCACCCATAAGAGGAAAAAGGAACTCCTTAGTTTTTAGATAGTGGAACATGCAGAAACTGTACACAGACACCAGAGTTCCCATATGCACACGTTTCACTGCAGAACGTGTGAAGTCTCCCTTCAGAAGATACTGTGCTGGTTTTGGCTGGGATGGAGTTAATGTTCTTCCCAGTAGCTGGTATGGGGCCGTGTTTTGGATTTCTGCTGAACACAGTGGTGATAACACAGGGATGGTTTGTTATTGCTGAGCAGGGCTTACAGAGAGTCAAGGCTTTTCTGCTCCTCACTCCACCCCACCAGTGAGCAGGCTGGGGGTGTACAAGGCCTTGGGAGGGGACACAGCTGGGGGAGCTGACCCCAACTCACCAAAGGGACATTCCAGGCCATACGACATCATGCTCAGCACATACAGCTGGGGGAAGAAGAAGGAAGGGAGGACATTCAGAGTGATGGTGTTTTTCTTCCCAAGTCACCGTTACGCGTGGTGGAGCCTGGCTGTCCTGGAGGTGGCTGAACACCTGCCTGCAATGGGAAGGAGTGAATGATTTCCTTGTTTTGCTTTGCTTGTGCATGAGGGTTTTGCTTTCCTTATTAAACTTCTTTATCTGAGCCCACAAGTTTTCTCACTTTTACTCTTCTGATTCTCTCCCCATCTCACCACGGGAAGTGAGCGAGCGGCTGTGTGGTGCTTAGTTGCTGGCTGGGGTCAAATCACAACAGTCGTTTTGCCAGGGGAAAGTGTGAACACAGTCCCCCGCTACCACAAATGATGCAATCAAGTTTCCCATATTTGTGGAAATCACACACCCAGAGTGCAGGGCATGAGCTTCACCCTGCTGCCTGCCTGATCAGTGTCTCCCCTGCCAGATCCTAGCAGATCTGGCAATCGAGCTGGCCCTGCCAACCAAAACTTTTATGCACTATAGAAGGAGATAAAGTCCTTGTAGTGCACATTAAAAGGGTGCTGGGGTGGTGTGAGGAGCAGAAAAGGCCTTGACTCTGTGTAAGCACTGCTCAGCAATTAGGAAAACACTTCTGTATTATTAAGTTTCCAGCACAAATCCAAAACACAGCCCCATACTAGATACTATGAAGAAAATTAACTCCATCCCAACCAAAAGCAGCACATGGACTATATCCTTTCTACATTTATGACTGTAACTATGGGAAAGCCATAGCTCTGATCTTCACCACTTACAGATGCAGGAAAACAGCAAACAAAAGATAAGCCCACAGAGCTGAGAACTGTAGTCAGTGCTTTCCAGCAAGAGAGGCTCCACTGGCAGCCTACCAACCCTCTTCACTGGACCTTGATGCATTACACGAGATAAACTTCAAGTCAACACAGCCACACTCAATCAAGAGCAGTGCTGAGTTTGGCACAAATGAGCTGTGGTACGGATGAACAGGCTTGGAGAACCTCAGTACAAGAGGCCAACTGAGCAGCATCCACTGCCCCTTCAAATAAGAAAGGCTGTTAGTAACTTGAAGCCAACGGTAGGAAGAGAGCAGACAGAATGTATGACCATAGGTCTTGCTGTATCACAGCACAGTGTGCACAGGTATTTCCTAAACCAGCACAGTCCAGCTTCCTCTTGAACACATTCACTCTCCATGAAAACCTCAAAGGACTTGGAAAACCCAGACAAAGGCTTACTCACAAGTCATGGCTTCTGGGGACACTTACTGCAGGAGGTTACACTGCCTCTGTGGCCAGGTGTGCAGGTTTTCAAACTCACTAACTATTCACAAGCTGCTTATAATCCTGCAAACAGGATTAAGCAGCAGCCAGTCTTAACACTGTTGAAGTTAAACTGACAGCTCAGCTCTCAGCACCAGGAGTTCAGATCAAGAAACGCATCAGACAGTATTATTATCCAGCTGTGCTTCCCTTCGGTCTTTAAAGTTTCCCAGTGTTGCACAACCCATGGTGTAGCAAGTCGGGTTATAAAATATGCAAATACCACAGACACAGAAGTGATTCACACCCTTGAAGCGTGTCAATACTGGCTAGACAAGGAGATCTTACAGACTGAACGCAGCCAAGGGCTGCCCTTGTCCACTTTGTTTGCCCTGCGTATGACACCACATTAGTAAGCAGCGCTCAACTGAGTGTGAAGAGCCCAGGCTGGTGCAGACTTCGGTTCACTGAGGTATTTTCCTTCTGCTGAGGGGTTAGAAAACAACGGACAAGACTTAAAAGAGCAAATGCATTTTTTTCCAAAGCAAAGGGAAGGACTCAGTTATCTATTACCACTTACCGACCAGCAGATACTAAGAGGTGAAGAGACACTGAGAAAAAAGTCCCACTCATTTTGAAGCACGTGAACCTGAGGCTTCCAGACATTCTTAAGTAACTTCACTTTAGTCATTTACTCAAGAGCACCTGCCAGCTCTCCAGCATCTACTTTTCAACAGTTTTCTCTGAGCCCAAATCTGCATTTTGTTAACCTCCATCTCTGGGTGATGATTGCAGGAGCTCTGTTTACCTCTGAATAAGTATCCATGGCCATTGCTGCTACAGGATCAGGCAGCTCTAGTTTCAAAGTCTTTATCAGAGATCACACAAGACAACTTGATTTTCATCTCCAGGTCCTGGCTTGCAGCATGCAGTCTGTTGACTTACAATCTGAACAAGCACTTGGTGTCACAACCCTTAACCAAGGGCTGCTAAAAGAATGCCTGAAACTTCAGCACTGGAAAGACGCCCAGACAAACTTGTAGCAATTTTCACTACCTTATCTTTCAGGCATGAATGCCTTTTCCGTTAACATCCCAGATATATTTTGCAGAATTATTCTGCAAAAATTGTCAGTGCCCACTCACTCTTCCCTTTTAAGTTTGGATACTGTCTACCATCCTGTCAGTGACCATCTACAAAGATATCTTTTAAAACTTGTTTGAGTGACAGGTATGTGCCCTTATGGTTAAATTTCAGAATTTTTTCAGAGAATTCAGTAGAACAACACATTAATTTGCAGAAGATTAGGTTTTATGTTTCTGTTCCCATCCTCAGCCTACTTTGGCTTGCACCTCAGTTTTTCCTTCTGCAAGTGCATCATTAAAGATGCCAGCCAAGCCAGTTTGAGGGATTCAAGAAACTTGCAAGTACTGAGAGAAGGGGTTTGGAGCTTCCAGGCTCCCCCACAGAAGACCACTAATTCAGTCAGGTTCTTCATATTTTTGAGAGGAGCAGCCTACAGCAGCTTTTAACAAACTCACTATATATAATGGATTATTTGGAACCTAGCAGTGGAGGTTATATGGTGGTCAGATTATCTGATGTACACTTGGCATTCGAGTCTGCCAAAAGTCATCACTGGCATAAGAACAGACCAACTGAGAATATCACATCATGGACTCGGCCTCGGAATTATCCCCAATTAACCTCTAAGGGCACAAACAAGTTTGGGGGACAAGGAACTCCATGCAGTCTTATTCTGAAAGAATAAGCCATTTCACAGCGACTTGCTCATGTAGTAAAGGAATTTGTTGGGGTTAACTGTGTTTAGACAAGCACACGAGAAAGGACAGAAGGACTAGTTTCCTTCTAGGAAGGAATTTATTCATGGCCTTTAATGGAAATCTCCAAATACTCTGGAATTAGCTGTTTTGCTGTATTAAGGGAAACTTCATCTTACCCTTCCCATAGATGAGGTAGTTTTCTACACACACTGAAAACTGAAAGCATGCTAAAAATACAGCTAAACTCACAAACCATGCGTAATTTGTAGAGGAGCTTTTAGCTCCTTTCCTAAATGGCATCTGTCTGCAAATTGTAGTCTGAAACAATTTCAATCTTAGACCTTTATGCATTCATTTTCTCCTCTATAGTAACTGTAGTGGTAGAAGTTTTAGAGTCAAGCAGCCTTGGTGTGGGTTGCTCCACAGCTCTTGTAGCAATCGGGACAGATGTGACCAGTGTCAGGGGAGAACGAAAACATTTCCTACCCTCTACAGTTTTTAACCAATGTTGGTTAAAAAGCAGGTTTTAGCATCTCTGGCCAGACAGCTAGCTACTTAAAGATCAATAACACTACAAATTAACATGACTCAAATGCAATTGGCCTTTCAGTCACATCTTCTCCCTAAACAGGACACTTATCAAGGGTTCCAAGGGAACAGATGATGAAAAACACTTTATCTTCATGCCATGAGCTGCTCTACCCTTTCATCTTAAAAACCCAGCACTTCAGAAGATAAATTAGAAAAAGAAGAGGAGTCTGTCAGCAGAAATGCTGGAAAACAATTTTGATCCTTTCAGGAAAACAGCCAGAAATTTCTCTCACACTGAAAAAGTCAACTTGTTTCAGCATCCATATTACATGAAATTTTATCCCTTTTGTCTGAATTCAAGGCTGCTTAACACAAGCAAAGCACGAGGGAGAAGATGTACTGTTGTGTTTGCCAAGGAAGCACCAGCCCAGACAGATCACAACTCAGCAGCACAGGCCAAACTGTGCAGGTGCAGCGCACAGGGTCCCTGCTGAGCAGCAGTGGCCAGCACCCAGCAGTGACAGCACCCCAATCTCAGCCCAGAGCTCCAGATATGCCCCACGTACAGGGGAAATCTGCATGTCCCCTCCTTAATATCAGATAATACAAACAGAAACGTTACAAATAAGATGCTTCTGTGACAGCTGTGACAAAGGCCCTTTATCAAAAATGACAATTGTAAAGCATTAGCTACCTGCTTGCCAGGTCAGGCACCAAAGACCATCCTGCCTCCCATTAATCAGGAGATTAGTTAATATTTGAGTAGGCTGTTACAGCTCAAGACACGCTACCAAGTACACTGTGCCATGCTCTCAACCAGACCCCTTACCAGAAAATGGATAAAGCTGAGGACAAATGCATGGAAGAGATCGTACAGAGCAGAACACATCATCACACACAGCCTTTGTGGTGAGAAATCAGGGCTTTTCAGAAAATAAGAAGAAAGTTCCCAGCATTTAGGCAGAGAGCAAAATAAAGCCCAGTTCTCTGCTCTGTTATCATTGCCACTGGGCTCATACATGAGGTCATACAAGTCAAATCCTCTCGGCTTTCATGATCTCATCGCAGTGTTCAGCAGCTCAGCTACCCCATTACATGCTGAAGCATTCCCACAGTAGAAACAGCTGTCTCAGAAGCACTGGGAAGGCAAGAGACCCCCAAAAGTTCCTCAAACTACCACCTTGGTGACACATCAGCTTTTCTGACTGATGTATTTTTGATGTCAGAGCTAGACAGGCTCAGGGTACCTGTCACCCTGCCAAAAGAAGCACCAAGTCCGTCCCACTGTGACTGGAAAACAGCCTAGTGCGTACTTGGGTTTTTAGCATCACAAATATTTGTTAACAGGGCTCAAGGGAAGCAGCACAGCAATAGCTGGAGATCTGGGGCTTCCTGCCATTTATTTGTATCAGAAAGTGAGCTCAACAACATACAAGGCAGTGAAGATAGTTTTAAGAAAGTGGTTCTATTACACCTCTTCCACCATTGCTCCTGAAGCAACAGCCTTAAAATCACAGCTGTAATTCAGGCTCATTTAAAAGATCTGTGTCTTCCCTGAAGCCTATTGAGTTGTTCTGCTTTCTCCTCCCAGCTACTGATTACTGGGGTGGATGGGATAAGGGGGAACATTAACTGCCTCCCAGCCATTTCAGTGATACCACAGCTTGTGACATCATGATTGTCTCCATAGTGACACAGCAACACAACTGAATCTGAACAGGAGGACGCCAATTAGAACAAGAAAGCTCTTTTGTGGTTGCAACTATAGTAATTGACAGAAATAAGAGAAGCTGTTATAGAAAGTACATCATTCCAACAATAAAATCCTTGCTTCTAGTTTGCCAGGGGAACCTAAAACCCCCAAACCATGGCTAAGTATAAAAAAAAGCCCTTCTAGACTGGAAAACCCATTATATCATTAGTTTCTTTCCCAGCTCTGAAGCAACACTGAAGCACAGCCTGGATCAGAGACATCATTTTTCCTCTCCCCACACATCAAGTTCTCCTTTCCACTGTAGCCTGCCCACATGCTTAGGAGGCTTCTCAGCCCACCACGACCAAGCAAAGCCTCCAAGTGCCTTTTAACTTGCTACAACCAGCATGCACACACATGTGTGGGGGAACACACAAAAGAAACAAACCCAAGGCTGTCAATCCACAGTGACTCACACCAGCTAAGACTCTACCTTCAAGGATGAAGGACACTCAGGATTTGAAATAGATTATATGAACAAGACCTAGACCCTCTAGGTATCTACACTGTGTTGTTTCCAACCTCCAAATCAGTAAGAGACATACAGGAGCAATCTCTGCTAGTGTAGGTTAAATTGTTACGGTGCCATTGGGGGCACGTTAAGGTAAATCTGACCTCCTGACTCATCCCCACCCTACGGTGCATGTTCATCAGGAAGCACTTGCTGCAGTCCCAGAGATAAGGCAACTGCTGTACTGCTCCAGAGTGGCCAGGAGCAACACAAAGCTCCCCAGGGCAGAGCAGCAGTTTGGAGTGCACCAAAGCCTTAGGTACCTCTACTTTGTCTATAAATTCAGCCCATTAAATACTCAGCCCATTAAATACATTTACAGCATTTTTCTTTTCTCAAGCAAGCCTAAAAGCTACAGCAGTCCACAAACAAGCTTAGGGTGTACTTCCAAGAAAGCAAGCTTGAAGGTGTAAGCCACAGCGTGAAGTCAGGCCACTCTGAGTGAGAAGAGCTGCACCTAACACAGCAGCTTGAGCACAGCGGCACTGAACACGCTCACGACTGGTGGTTAAACCTACAGGGTAACGCTGCTTCCCAGAGCTGTAGCGAGCACATCTATTCTGTTCCTCTCCTGCAATTCGACGGGAAAGAGAGGCATGTCACTCCTGGCACAAGAAACAGAGCACAAGTCCCTAGGACTGGCAGGCTCGTGACACATGGAGGCTGGGCAGCAATCGAGTTAGCAGCTGTTTTGTGATAAGGGGCACAGCTGGCTAAAACTAATCGAGCCAGCCTGAAAAAACACCGTAAGAAATAGCACAAAATAGATTTAACAGGCCCTCAACAACTGCAGTAGAAGTGGTTCTCAGTCATAATCCTCCCCCTCTACTCTGCCCTGGTGAGG
>NW_010334157.1:0-382 GCF_000700745.2 Antrostomus carolinensis
ATGGATGGATGGAGATGGTTGGGTGGATGGATGGATGGAGATGGTGGATGGGTGGATGGTTGGAGATGGTTGGAGATGGTTGGATGACTGGAGATGATGGATGGGTGGATGGATGGAGATGATGGATGGAGATGGATGGAGATGATGGATGGAGATGTTTGGAGATGGATGGAGAGATGATGGATGGAGATGGATGGAGATGGATGGCTGGAGATGCTGGAGATGTTCACCCAGTGACCACTCACCCCGATGGCGTACCGGATGACCCCTTGACCTTCTGCTTCAGGGATGACCTCTCCATACTCCAACAGGTCCCCGTACTTCTGCCCATCGGTCACCACGATGAGGATCCTGTGGGCACCTTCTCGGGCTCCTTGACTCC
>NW_010334157.1:423-681 GCF_000700745.2 Antrostomus carolinensis
AACCCTTGAGATGATGATGATGGTGGAGATGACCTTGAAGGGTCTGGAGGTGGGACCTACACCACGGTTTGGATGGCACTGGCCGTGCAGGTGACCCCTCTGCTCTGCTTCATGCTCTGGACCTTCTTCACTTGGTCCTCTGAGGACATCCGGGCAAAGGTGGAGAAGTCAAAGTGGACGGTGGACGTGGTGGAGAACTGCACCAGGGCAAACTGGGGACCAGAGGTGGTGGAGATGTTCATGAGATGGGGTCTCCTG
>NW_010334158.1:0-8338 GCF_000700745.2 Antrostomus carolinensis
AGGGGGCGTGGGGGGTGGTGGGGCACCCTCGGGCCGTGGCGCTTCCTCCTCCATGTTGACGGTGTGCTCCGCGTTCTCCATGATCTCCTGCAGCAGCTTCCGCTTCTGGTACTCGGGGCCTGTGGAGAGAGGGGTTGGTGTGAGGAGCTACCCCGAGGGACAGCAGGTCGGTCCAGCTCCACACCACCATCACGCCTTTCACAGCCATGTCCCCAGCCCCAACGGGTTTGGGGACAATAGCAAGAGAGTCAGGGCTGGAGCTGCCAGGGCTGGGAGAGGAGCTGCTCCCAAACCAGTGCCTGCTTCCAGGAGGGATTTCCCCCAGGAGACCCGCCATGTGCTGTTCAGCCAGGAGGAGCTGAAGGAGCAGGCGGGGAGCTCCAGATGAGGATGAAGAAACAGTGAAAATCTGCAGCCCAGCTTTTTGCAGTCACACAGATGGGTTATCTTGGGGCTAATGAGGATCCAGCTCCCATCCAAGTTGTTGTTTTTTGGGGTTTTTTTAATGGCTGGGAAACTCTTCCATGTGGCTTCTGTGTATCTAATCGTGTGGCAACCCCACAGGTGACACAAGGGGTGCCCTGTCTCCTCAGGAAAGGCAGGTGTCCTCAAATGGTCTACCTGTCATCCCTCTCAATGGCAAAAACATGCCTCTCATGCATGGAGCAGGGCTGGCAGTTTCACAGACCTCTTCTCTGCACTGAGCCCCACAACAGCAGCAAAATCACCTGGCACCATCACACAATGTGATTCAGGGCTTCAGCTTTCATTCTGGCCTCATCTCCCATGCTGACTTGTTAGCTCTTAGCAACGTGGCCCCCTCGCTTCCAGTATTCACCTATCATTAAATCTTTACTTCTTGTTAACCCTAGACTATGTCTGCAAAGCAAACTGCAGCCCAGCTAGGGTTTGGGGAAGTCAGCCAGAGCCTGACACTGAAGATATCCATTGTGCTGGGCGGCTGGCTAAGCAAAATCCACCACCGAACAACTGGGAACATCTCTCAGGATAACAACCCTGCACAGTGCTCTGCACACTGGGACCTGTGCTGGGACAGGGGTCCCACACGTCACCATGATGCTTATAGCAAGTACAGACAACAAGGGCATACTCCTTATGGGCAGCACGAGGTCGCAAAGCAGCTTGTTCAAAAGCAAAGCACTTGTTTTTGAAAGTGTCTTTGGCCTCATTCTGCTGAATTCAAGTGATGCTGAGGGGTGCAGACCTACAGGGATTCCCCTGTGCTCCTGAAAAGCACAGACTCTGGAGCCGTGCTGTCCCCAGCTACCTTGTGGTTTCTCCCCTCATCTCCTCCACTCCAAGGACTAATGTAGACTTGAGTCTGGATGGGAAATTGGGATTGGTGCTCTTTTCCTTCTAATAAATCAGTGGTGTGACTTGCACGCTGTTACCTCCTGCCCACACAGGCAATGCCTCTGCTCAGAGGGGCCGGTGGGGAGAAGGAGGGCACTGATTTTAGCTGCGCTGCCCTGCCTGCACGCTCCTGTCACTCAGCAGGTGACCCATTCAGGGCCATTTATTTCTGGCTGCAAGTGGATTATTTGGAAGCCATTTCAACAGTTGTTCAGACTCCTCAAAATAGGCTGCCTGCAGCTCCAGGATCCTTGCTCTCTCCTGCTGCTTTCTTCTCCTCCTGAATAATTCACACCAGAAAAACCTAACTGCCTGGAGGGCACTGCACAGCTCCAATCCTCCTCACCTCCCCACCTTCAACTCCCAGTATGACATTTCAGCAAGGGTTTTGGCTTACATCCCTCTCCTCTAAGCCATTAGGGTTGATGTCCTAAATGAAACCCAGGGCTAAATACTTGTTAGAGAGGTGAGGCTTGCTGAGCAAGATCATCCTGTGCCAAACCCAGGGACACAGCAGCTGCCGAGCACTGCCAGGCTCTCCAGGCTGTGTGACCAGCAGCTCCGACTCCTAGTAAAATCTAAGGGTGGACTTTTGTCTGTCTTTTCCTGGACAGTGCAGCTGTGCAAGAGGAGACATTTCCCCTTGTTGTGCACTTAGGGAATTTAGAAATTTTAAAGAATCATAGAGGAAAAATGTGTATCAGTGGCTTAGAAGGCCATTGAGAGAGGCTAGGACCTAAGCAAAGCCCTACATAAAAACAGCAAGAGGGTTCAGCACCCAAGGAGCCAGGAGTGGAGGACAGGCTGCTTCAGGCATTTTGCAGAGACCATTTCAATTGTTGCATTCAATTGCCATGGGTGGAAAAAATAATCTAGCTAGATGTCAAAAGCCTCCCATCAGGAATTCCAGTTTCCTTTGCCTCTGAGCTATAAATACCCCAGTGTGCACAGGGTGAATGTGGAGCAGTGAGTGGCAGCTGGGGGGCTTATGTCAGGATCAAGCGATGTTTAGCTATTGTTAAATGAAGTGCCACATGCTGGCTCATGCCTGTGCCCAGGCATTGTGGTGTTTCCCCACTCAAAGCCAGCTCCAGCGGGACTCACTGGGCTGTGGGGAGGAACAGGCAGCCCTCCAGCATGGTGTCTCTCCAGCTAGTAGGTGGAGGGCAAACTGGGAGTACAGGGAATTTAGGCAAATCCGTCAGCATGAATCTCCCCAGCCAAGCGCCAGGTGTGAGCCATTCTCCTTACCCACTGCACGCCCTGTGCCGAGGTGTAGTACCAGAGACCCGGAGGCACCAAAACCAGAGCAGGAACAGGCAACAGGCTTTGCTGAACAGGAGCCAACGTTTGGTTCCTACCCCCAGTTTTGCTGCTGTGATGGTCCCTTTTGATCCTGCCTCAGCAGCCACAGGGCACTTGTTCCAGGTGACACAGACGGATTATAAGAAAGACAGGATGAAAATGTAGGCACTTGGAATCTTGTTTTCTGCTCTGTTACCACCTTCCCTTTCTGGAAGGGAAAGCTTTCCAGGAAGAACATACCTCTGGCTAACTCAGTCTAGGGAAAGGTGATGGCATTCACAATGCTGCTTCTAATATTACACTTCCTATCTACTAATCCTCAGTGCTTGGTCTCACAGAAGGAACCTCCCAAGTGTTTTCCCGGCCAAACAATCAACAGTGATGCTAACAAATAAACAGGGAATCAGGGAAGTAGTATATTGCATTAGCAACTTATAGGATATTACAGCCCCTAACTAGCAGAGTCTGATCGTACCCTGTTGCGTTGTGGGACCCCACAGGATATGGGCTTGTGAGTCAATGTGCAAAGCTGTTCCAAGGAAAAGCCATGGGGGATATATCTACAGCAGCACTGCAAATAGACCTGAGCTTGCTGTCTGCCCTGCCTGATGCTGGGAGGGCTTCAGTGTGTGGAGAAACAAAAGAGGAGGTTGAGGCACTGTGGGCTTTTCCTCCAGCTACTGTAACATATTCTAGCAGGTAAAACAGCAGTGTAAGGAGGACAAAAAATCATCCCGGGCAGTGGGCTGGTTGAATTTGTGCAAAAGATGATTTAGGATAGACAGGAGGGCAACTTGCTGAGTAATAAAGTGGGTGAAGTATTTGAACAGATTCCCCAAGGAAATTGCAAAATCCCTCTTAGAAGATACCTCTGGTCTTACCTGGCTGGTAGAAGTCTGGGGAGAGCTCCCTGGCCATCATCCTTGCTATGCCTGATTCACTGTTAGCTGCCTGAGCTGCCTGCTCAGACCCTTCAGCCTTGGCTTTGGCATGAGCTGTCCTGTGGAGACAAGAGGGGACAACAGTGAGCACTGTCCAAGCAGAGATCAGCCTGGTTCAAGCAGCAGACCCTGTCCAGGAACAAAATCAAATCAGCCCATGTGGCATAACACAGCACTCAGAGCCTGCCCACTCAACCCCAAAACCCTGCACTTGAGGAGAAAAGACCAGAATTTCAACAAGTAAGGGGCACAGATGCTTAAGGCTCAGGTGTGAGGGTTGCACTCAGCCACACAAGGAAACAGGGCAGGTGTATTTGCAAACATGAGCACGTTCACGTGTTGCAGTGAGGCAGCAGGTGCTGCAAAATGGGCTTGCTGCCGTGCTGCGAAGCACTGGAAACCTAGCTCAGAGGAATGCCTAAAGCATTGTCACTGGCATCTTTGGAGCATAAAGGGACAATAATGTGACGGCTGAACACTGCTGTGCTATCACCAGCCCTGAGCTGCTGCACCTGGCCAGTGGCTGTGTGTGCCCCTGCTGAGCACGTCGGACACGTTTTACCCCAAATGTTTCTCCTGTAGCTCCCCAGCAAACAGCACAGCTCATTCAAGAGGCTCCTTTACTTGCCGCAGCCCAGGGGGCTGCTCTTGCTGGTGCTGGGAAAGGCAGAGATATTGCCTCCCTCACAGTTTGGCTCACTGTGTCCTCTCCACTTCTTCCCAGTACATCTCCTCCTTGCTCCGTAGGGCTATAGGGATATCAGAGTTATTTCACTGGCCGGCTGTCGTATTCCTCGCATGCCTCGCGCTCAGGGCCCTGTGATCTTCATGCTAAAAGCAGGGCTTGCTTTACAGCTCAGCTGCTCGTGGTCTGGGAAGTAGCTGACTTCAAACAGCAAAATTGCACCTTAAAAATAAGGGAGGGTGAAGCACCGTATATTCAGCTGCTTTGTTCCACCCGGGGCTTACGGAGAGCGGCTTTCGCCATCTTCTCACTATCATGTCTGCCAAGACTCCCCATATCTCCCTTGCTGCACATAATGGAGCATACACTGGCTACACACGCAAAACCACATATTTTTGTGTGGACAGTTAGATAAGCAGTTAGCAGACCTCAAACATCAATTCACTACAAATTACAATCTTTAATGTGGTCTTATGTGTCTGATGAGCCCTTTTCAGACTCAGGTTGGTATCTGGTCACGTTTTGGGAACAAAAATCCCTCATCCCTGCAGTGAAAAATGCTTCAGAGGAATTTTTGGATTGTCAGTCATGAAATGAAGATTAATTCTTTCCCATTAAACTGAGATGCAGTATGCAGACAAGGTTTAAATACTCAACAAGTACAATGAAGAGGTGATAGAATGATGTTCTGAGACTCTTAGAAGGCAGAAGATATACATACACAAGCACACACACCATTATGAGTAGCTGCAGGGAAAGATTTAAATGTAGGACATCAATGCCAACTGATACAGGCAACAGTGTGACTTGACAGGGAGCCGAAAACACTGTTCAGGGCCCTGCGATAGAGAAGAGGGTGCGGAGCTGCTGTGGCTCAGCCTGTCTCTCCCTGGGATGACATCCCACTCCACTGGAGCCATGATTCACCTCCCTGCCCACACTCACACGTTATCTCCCCGCTTTCTCTGCAGGCTGAGCTGCCTGGGATTGCTGTCATTCTTGGGTCTTTTTATCCAAAATTATTACAGCTCCTGAAAAACCCAGAGACAAGACATGATGAGGCAGAAAGCAGCAATTTTAAGCCACTGCTCGCAAGCAGGAGGTCTGAGGCAGCTCTGAACAGAGAAAGCACCTCCTTTTTTGGTAGCATATAATCAGAGTGATTAATTCCACTATAATCTGGCAGGGGCCAAGGGGGATGTTTCTGTGCTTTCCATGCCTGGGGGATCAGAGCGGTCTGGGCACACTGTGCATGGGATGCACAGCCCGCCTGACGCCGGCCCCGGGAAGAAGATTGCAAAGTGAGGAACCAGCTCTTCACCCCAGCATGATGTGCTCCGACCTCTGGCTTTGTCCTGCTGCTCTCAGAGGATGGGATGCACCATACAGAGACAAAATCCTCCCTTTCAGCTGCTCACTGAGCCAGGCACAGGCTATCCCGGCCACTTCCCAGCCAGACAACCAGCCAGCTGGGCCCAGCTGGGAGAGCAGCAGGCAGCTCCTGGCAAGCGGGTGGACACTTTCCTCAAGATGACTTCCAAAAAAGTAGTCTGGGAGTGGACTGGATGCAGGGTCTGCTCCCTCTGCTAGCAGGGACATAGCCAGACTCAAGCCTATGTGTTACTAAACGAGTACAGGCAGCTCCCACATGCTCAGCTTTCCCCCAGTGACTGAGGCCAACGCAAGGGAGCAGCCTGGGGGTGTTGGAGGTGACAAGGCAGCTCCCAATTATGCTTGTCTCCTGCTGGAGATCTTCTTTCCTCCAGAAAAGCTTCTGGATGCTCTCTGGCTACTGAGTGGGGCTTGAGGACTGCAATTCCTGTATGCAAAGAGATGGTGAGGCCAGGAAGACTCCAACCTGGGCTGCAGAGGCTGCAGGGAGGATGCTGCCAGTGTTGAGGATCTGAGCCATCTCTGCAGGCCACCATGGCCCCAAGGCTAGCAGGGCTCTGCAA
This sequence comes from Antrostomus carolinensis, assembly GCF_000700745.2. NCBI lineage: Eukaryota > Metazoa > Chordata > Aves > Caprimulgiformes > Caprimulgidae > Antrostomus > Antrostomus carolinensis. The sequence goes on from NW_010334158.1 coordinate 6,261, forward strand.
CGAACCCTCCTAGGCACAGACAGTTATGAGGTCAAGGAGGCCATGGGGCAGCTCCCCAGCTCCATGCACAGAGCTGTGACAGCAAGCTGAGCAGCACACCTTTGGGATCCCCCACTGCTCTCGGGATGCGAGCTCCAGGGTGGCTTTGCCCAGCTCCCTCGCTCAGTGGGACATGCCTGACGTCTGCTCATGTCCCTCTGCTTGCAAAGTCATCCAGAAGCACTTGATCTGGGGGGACTGAGATCAGTGCAGCTGCAGCTTCCAATCTGGCACCTCCAACCCACCACGTGTTGGCCCTACCAGTGTCCAGGAGAAGCCGTGGCAGCAGGCAGAGTACTGCTCTCCCCTGGCCAGCAGCCTGGCCCCTGGCAGGGATGCTGATGCCCTGTGCTGGGTCTCACCATCACTGAGGTCACTTGCTATAGCAGCAGCCAGGTGATGAACATCTGGCTTACAGAGACCCAGCACGGTGTTTTTAAGTACTCCTTCCCCAGCTCCCTGAGCTGTGCCACAAATCCCCAGGACACAAAAGGAATGCACCGCTGCGTGCAGCCTTCCAAAAAGCTGCACTGAGGGTTTAGTAACAACGTGACAAAGCACAGCATGGAACAAAGGGCCCAGCCACAACAATGACATCTAACTTGCCTAGAGTATTTTTGAATTAATTATTTATCCACAGGGCTGGCAGTGCCTGGGAGCTCAACACAGAGAAAAACTTGGCCCCGGCAGCAAAGCAGTAGACAAATACCAGCCGCTCTGGGAGAGCTCAGCACATGCAACCAGCAGCACAAAAGCCCCTCCCAGCCCATGGCCCAGGACCTGCTGGGTGCAGTGGTGAAAAAAAAAAAACCCTCAAGAACTTTGAGGTAAGCAGGATGATGATCTTTGAACCTTAGACAGGAAATACAAAGAAGAAAAATTTCTATAGCACCCAGCAGCAAAATTCAAAAGCCCCTTTTCAAAGCAGTGCTGGAAAACAAACTATGAAGGTTAAACATGTCCAACCAGGGGCAATAAACACAAAGAGGGGCCTTTACAAACCAACACCTGCACTCTCTGTCCCAGGCAGGGCAGTACCACCCCGGGATGATCACTTCCCAGTTTCACCCTGAGCCATCTCCCCAGGCAGCACCTTTAAAAATAGCTCTGGTGAATTCTTTGCAAGGAGGAGCAGCAGCCCCACACCCAGCCGAGGGAGATCTGGCCAATGCCTGCAGCCCCCATCCCAGCCCCGTGACTCCTGACTCCAGGCAGCACTGGCTGGGTCAAGACAGCTGCTCCGGGGCCATCCTGGGCAGGGAGGCTTCGCACCCTGGCTGGTTGGGTGGGAGAAGGAGGGTTAAATGTATCTGCTATTCTATTTGCTTCTCTGGCAGGTCTCTAATGTTCTAATTGTTTTTGTACTAGTGTGGAACAGAGCACCGCTCCAGTCCTTCCTGGCTGTCTCCCAGAAACACTGTCCGAATCATTCCTCCAACTGCTACTAAAATCCCCTGTGGATACACGAGCCACAGCTGAGCACCGTGCTAACAGGTGAGACTCAAAGCCAAGCCAGCTTCCCTGTCTCTTTGGACAGTTTATGTGGTTTTGCACATCCACATTGGATTAGACTGTAAATGAGATTGGAATTAGCAGAGAATACTGCAAATACCAGACGGGGCTGGGGCGCCTGCAGGTGTGGTGATGACCTTGTGGCTAGAAATAGAGGAAGAGCTCGGCTCTCTGCCCAAGCTATTGCACATTTGCTTATTAAGGGAAAGACAAACCCATCTAGCACCATCCTTCCTTCTCCAGGGTCTCCCTCATCCCATTGATTCAGCAAACCCTGAGGAAGGACCAACTGAACACCTTTTTCTTGCCATTCTCAATACAATAAGCTGCATGAAAGGTCATTAAGCAAATAAAATTCATCAGTCAGCTCTAAGAAAGAAGACTTCTGCTAAACTCTCCTCTTCTGGAAACTGGCTTCTCCACCCCCAGCCAAATTCCTGCTCCAGTATCTAGCAGGAGTCATTTTGTCCTTCTGAAGAGACTTAAGATAACAAGTGTGTCTTGGCAGGAATGCTTGCAGCACTCCA
>NW_010334158.1:8377-14974 GCF_000700745.2 Antrostomus carolinensis
AAGGGATACAGGGAAAGCTGCAGAAGTGCTTTTGCTGGTGGCAACATGGTCCCTTCTGTGTTCACACTGCAAAAGGCAAGGACACACAGACCTGACCAACACAGACCTGCACTGGGGGTTGGACAAGAGGACCTGTAAAGATCTCTTCCAACCTAAACTATTCTATAATTCTATGAGCTGACCAGGACAGACACTTTCCAGCTTTTCCATTTCCCACACCATCTTAGGACCTGTGTCATCTCTGTGGAGCATCCTTTTCTCCCTGCTCAGTCCCAATCCATCTCCTTTGTGCCACTCCCTCTGCCTTCATGCACATGCAGATACCAGCAAAGCTCTGCTACCCTCAGTTGCCTGTAACCAGTCCATGGGACTGAGTATCTCTTTTCAGTTCATTGCTCATGCCACTTTCCCTGCACGCATTCAAACCCATCTGTGTGTCCCACCCCATGGGCATCCTGCTCTGAGAACCAAGTACACCTTTTACTCTCCTTTTGCTCCACCACTTGTGTTCACGTACCCACTCAGTTCAAACTCTGATATCCCTAGGGCCCATGAGTCTTTGCTGGTTTGTATTACGGACCCTGCACCTGCAAGATGTGATCTAAATTGTGAATTAAGCATAAATCGACACAAACTGCCTCCTAAAGGAGACACCTCCATGCCACTGTAAAAGAAATCCAAAAAGAGAAACCATCCTGACCTTGCAGAGCAGCTCTGCCCTCCAGCTTCCCTTCCCTTGCAGCCAGCTGATGAGATGCCCCAGGCTTTTCACTCATGGTACCAGCACTTCCACAGAAGTGGTGGCATCACATACATGCCCAGGCTGCTTAGATGGACAAATCGGACCTTTTCTTCTTCTTTCCACAGAAAGGGCACTCAGCCAGGAGTAAAGCATCCTTTTCTGTGCAGTGCTTCAGGAGCCCAGGCCTGGCATAGCTCCCTGCCACCTAACGAGCTCAGCAAGCATTAGCCTTTATGATTACTTGGTGAATTTTTAAAATACCGAAATGTTATATCCTCAGCTCTAAATAGCTCAGAGCCACTTGCATCTTTCACCAAGAGATACTTCCCTTCGGAACAGTTAAAGTGATATTAATCTTACAGCAGACAGATCTGCAGCTGTCTTTAATAAGACAACAACCTACGCACCTCGGCCCTACGTACGGGAGATTTGCTCAATTAATCTCTGCTGCCCTGATTGCCCTGTGAGCTGAGCGGGGCTGGGTGGGCAGCTAGCCGGCAAGGCTCGGCCCTGCCAGCCCGCACGGGAGCCCGTGGGCTGCGACAGACCGCAGCTGCTCTCCGTTTCCCCCGCAGACCTCGGATGCCAGCCGGCAGCTGTCCGGAGCCAGCTCTAAATGGAGCAGTGCAAGCCAGAGCCTGCCAGCTCCGAGGGCCACCAGTCCCTTGTGGCCACATGGCCCCTGAGGCTGCTGCATCGGCCCCAAGTGAGCGGGACAGGCAGCTCCTTGCTCTGCTGGCACAGTCAGGCTGGGAGCAGCTCAGGAGAGCATCCAGAGATACCTTTGGGGAAAAAAAGGGGGGATTTGCAGCTGCCCACTGGACTTCTCCTTCCCCTGCTTTTCAGGTCCACTCTCCTCCATGCTGCCCTGGTGCAGAGCCTGGAGGAGCGAGTCTCCCAGGGCAGAACAACCTTGGGACTATGCACAAAAGCCACTGATTTATTCCAGCTTCTGCTATGCCAATATCAAGGGTGCTCAGCTGATGTTCTGGGGACCCTTATTTAATTTAGCTACCACAGCAAGATCAAAGCAGCCAGGTTATCCCACTAAGTGCATCAAAATTTCTTTACAGCACACATGCAGTCAGGGTCTTCCAGCCTTTTGTCCCCCATGTGCTCCTGCCTCCCTGCCTGTACCTGCACTGAGCAGGCAGGGGCTGCTCCCTGCCTTCCCCAGGGGAATGAATTCCCACTTCCAAGAAAACACCAGGGCTGCAGCAGTCACTTGTTTTGAGGGAGCCCAGCCTGACCCAGGAGCTCCTGTCCAGCCCCGAGCTCTGCCAAATGGACGGCATTCACAATCCAAGCGTGTTTTACCCAATTGCCAGTCTCGCCAGCACTAAAATGGGTCAGACAGTGTGTGTTTTCTCTTTAAGACTCTTGGGTTTTACAATGAAAAGTTTTAGCACCTTCTAACTTGAATTTTTTTCAGATTTCAGCAATCAAAACCAAAAGAGTGAGGAACTACAGTATGTTGTATTTTTTTTTCCCAGTCAAAAAAGAAAAGCAGGTTTGTTTGTTTGGGGTTTTTTCTGAGGAAATTAAAGCAGGCAGATTTCTTAAAATATTGTATTTGGTCAGAAGCCAAATTATTCAACAAAATTTAAGGCAGAAGCATTTTTCTCCCAGCCTCATAGGTCTCTTGAGTTGACATCCACAGATCTGAGGTCCAGGAGAAACAAGAGAGGGAGCATGGAGCTGCAAGGGCTCTCAGCCCACCGCCCAGGCTGCAGCACCCACATCCTCTGCGCCCGCACACAAGGCTGCTGAGGGCACCCAGGTGGATGGGACACCAGGTCCCTCCCAGGGCTCACTGAAGGCTCAGCAGGCCTCACAGGAACAAAACGATAAAAACTTGGACTCGGGAAGCCAAAGGGCTTTGGCTCAGCAACAGGATAAGCTGAAAAAAATGTACCTCCTCCAGGAGGAGGAAGAAGGTTTCTGTATCTCAGGCTTTATATTTAAATTGGACATTTTACTTAAATATTTTTTCTTTTTCAAGATAAGCCTATTTCACATTCCACTGAAATGACGATAACCTCTGAGCGAAGCCTGATTGAATCAGATGATTTTAAAGCCCATCTCCCTGCCGGCTGATTTCAAGCAGTTGGATGGGAGTCAAAGCCTTCCTGCTCCACACAGCAGCAGATCAATTGAACAAGAAACTACCATTTTCCACAGTCGTTTTTGCAGATTAAAGTCACACTTCATTTTTCCCTTTCTGTGTTTGTAAGCTGTTGAGATAAGGATTTCCCTCATGGTCAGAATGAACAGCTCATTAATTCCACTTTCCCTGCCTGGCTGAGTCGTACCCATCCTTGGGACCAATGTCCTGCCATCCGGACTCTGCTCCTCTTGAGGGTTCCCTGCAAGCCACAGCCCTGGAGCCACAGCCTTCAACCCCAAAGACCCAGGAAGCCCCAGAGAAAGACAATTTGCTGCCCAACAGATGCTTTCTCCTTGGAGCTCCTGAAAGTAGGGCATGAAAGTGCCTAAGGAAATTCATGCGAGGCAGTTGGAAAACAGATAAAGCTGCGTGCACCCTTCTCTGGAGTCAAAATGCATCTCAACGTAATAAACACAGTGGGCCAAAAATGTGTCAGTGCTGGAGCTGCAGCCAGCCTGGGCTGGAGATGAGGCCATTCCAGGAAAGGGCAGGAAGAAAGGGGTGAAGACATCATGCCATCACTCATTCCACAGCACCGAACCCCATCAGCCCACAGAGCCCCATACACAGGGACACGCACATTGTGGGGACAGTGTCTGATCCCCGGTGCCAGACCCAAACCCTGGGGCTCGCTGTCCCCATGACTACACAGGGCAAGGAACAGAGAGGGGCTCACCCAAACCCTGCAGCCCGCTCCCTGCTCAGCATGGCGAGGGTGAGCTAGAAGCAGGTCAAGCCCAAAGATCTTTTGGGGTGGGATGAGGAGGGCGATATAAGGGTCAGGCAGTGGTTTGAGACAGGCAATACTTCTGCAGGGCTGGAGACTGCTGCTCTGGGACAGCAAAATCCAAAAAAAACCAGCTCAACCAAGCCCAAACCAGCCCTGTTCAGTCCCAATCACAAGGCTGTAAAGAACAAGCCCTGGCTCTGGGACAGGAGCTGAGTGTCCCCCATCTCCAAGACACAAGCAACACGAAGTCCTTGAGCTCCCGATCCAGGGTAGGGAGGCACAGGTGGAAGCATTCCTCCTAAGCAAACCATGTGTGGTGACACTGCAATGCCATGGCACAAGGCAGCCAGGGGTATTCTTGCTCCAAGAGCTTTGAGGGAAACCCAAGCTGAAGTGATCCTGGCTGCGGTGGCATGGGCCAGGCAGGTTTCCCCTTGCCATCCCCATGGATGGTTATCCTGGACACTGACCTCAGTTTGTCCTGATAAGCCATGTGGAGGAGGTCACGCCTGCTCAAGAGCTGCAAGAGGAAAAGGTCTTTATTCAAGTGGTTTCCTGGGAAGGAGGGAGCACTGCTGGCACTAGAGCCACACAGAAAGCAGCAGAGTCCCAGCCCCAGGCTTTGGTTGGCGTGGAAATAGATGTCAGCGACTGGTTTTCTATTAACCAGGAGTGAATGAAACAAGATTATCCTCTTTGTAAACACACAGAGCTCTGTGAGAAATGTCTTTGCTGGGAGACCAAGGAGCACCCCCTCACTGCTGTGTCCTGGCACCCAGCTATGGCAGTAGCTGCGCAGCTGCCTTCATTTCTCCCTGCCCACGTGTGTGCTGGTTTGTTCATGCCTGTGGAAGCATCGAGATGCTCATTCCCACTATGGGGACCATGGGACAGCCAGAATACCTGGACATCAAAGACCTGCCCTTGGCTCCTGCCGCTTGACTGCCTCCAGGTGTGGAGGCACCTTGCTCAGCATGAGCTCTGCTGGGGATGTGGCACCCTCCTGCACTCCATGGGGGTTTTTAACAAAGCAGGGGCAGTCCTGCCCTCACCTATCCTCTGAGAGGAGGTCAGGCTACAGCATCTTCCGTGTCTGATGTTACAGGTGCAGAAACACTGCTCCCAACTCCTGCATCTCTCCCTGGCAGCTCCTGCTCAGAGGCACATCGCAGCCAGTATCCCACCCGGGGCCAGGACATCTCCTGCCGGCTGCTGCCTCCTCATCACACACCCATCCATCACACAGCAGCGTGCAGTCCTGGAGCAAAAAGAGAGTGAAGCTGGGACAGCAGAGGAGGATCAGCTTCTCCCTGAGAGGGAATCCTGCCTTGGGACTGCCTTGAACCACCACATGCCCGTGGCCATTAGCATCCTGCCCTCTGGCCTCAGACCTAAAGGTCTGGGAACACGCTGCACTCCTGCTGTGTCTAACACCCGTGCCTCTGGCTAAAAGCCTGAGGAAAGCAGAAAGCAAAGGATATTTTTAAAAAATCCCCAAACTCTTTCAGAGCAAATCCCAAGTCTGATTCAACAGACCTGAAAAATCCCAGGTCGAAACTCTCTGGCCTTGGGGAAGCCGAGCTATGCCTTCAGCCCCAGGACAGCCAGGGCCACCGCAGCCATGGGGCCAGCCCAGCTCTACCCTGGACACATGCCGTGCCTCACTGAAGAGGTCCATTAAGAAGACACTGCTTTGGTTGCCCACCTTCCCCACCAGCAGCAGAAACCCCCGAGAGCACCAGGGGGGAGGGCAGGGTGGCTGGCCAGGGCAGAGTCCTGCCAAATAAAGCACCTTATCGGTGGAAGCGTGCGGCCGAGCTCCCGCGGCATGGGCTGCCATGGGCCTGGGTGCTCAGCTGTCGCGCTCGGGCAGTGCTGATAAAGCCCTGCTCTGCCTGGCCTTATTTAGTCAGGAGGCTGTGCTGACTCCAGCGATTCCAGGATGTCATTTGCACCACACACCCGCGTTCCCTGAGGAGAGGCTGGCGGCTGCCTGGCCACGCAGGCTGGAAATGCTGAGCGCAGGGAGACGGCAGCAGTGCTGCTGGGAACGCGGCTGGGCAGGGGAGGTTCGGAAAGCGATATGGGAGACGTCAAGCACTCTTGTTATTTGAAGGGAGAGCTAAGACGTGCCCTGAAGACATGAGTAGAGACAGAAAAACAACTTAGGCTTGAACACCAGGAAACAACTCACACCATGAATGATGCCCACACATCGCTGCCGCGGAAGCCGCACCGATGTGATTTCTGACACCAAGTGCTCGCTGCAGCTCTGTGGTGCTTTAACACCAGGCTCAGTGTGATGAGTGAAACCTACGTTAACAGGAATTCATGCCTAACATTGCATTTTAGATATTCTTACAGATATCTATCCAGGCAGCAGTATTACAGGACCTCTAGAGTTATTACATTAAAGCAAACAAAAAAATCCCAAACTTACTCATTTTTAGGTGTACTCTCCAGGCATAAAACACCCAACTGCACAGAGGCTTCAGGCTCAGCATCGTAAGACAAACAGGTGAAGCACAGCAGCCGTTCTTGCTTCTTACACTTTGATTTCCTACTGATCCCATGACATCTGGCAGATACATCTGAGATGTTATTAACAGGACATATGCCTGTCAAATGATCCCAGAGCGTGGCCAGACCCGTGCTTTGCAGGACGCATGGCTAAGTCCCTCCACTGATTTTGGTCCAAGTCAATCACGTGCAGAGGCAGACCACAGCAAACACTGCTGCAGTGGGATGGAGGTGAGACTTGCAGTATTTACACTTAGTTTTGTCCCCCAAAAGCACCAGTGTGAAGGAAATCCCCTGTACGAGCTGCCTGGCTACTGAGCGCACAGCTTTCAAAAAATCAAAGGTTCCTCCTGGAGCTGGTCCAGGTTTCCCCTGGTCCTGCCCTTCCTCTTGCTTTTAATTTTATTTTCTTTTAATCTCTTCTGAAGAGATGAAAGC
>NW_010334158.1:15019-19252 GCF_000700745.2 Antrostomus carolinensis
CCCATGTGACAGGCAAGCACATACTGCCCAGGCAGCACCCCGGGTGCCGCTGCTCCCCAAGCACCCAGGGGTGCAGAGTATCCTGCTTAGCACCAACCCACCTGCTCAGACAACTCCAGGGCAACCATTACACACCTCAGGATGGTTTTTAACTGGTTCACTCACAGCTTGGTGGTGGCTGACCCCTCCCCACAGGGACTAGTGAGGGACAGACCTGCTGTCTGTCCTCAAGCCAGCTTGTCTACTTTAATCACTGGGGAGGTGATGTCCCAGCTCTGATCCCAGAACCTCACCACCTTTCCCACCCACCCTGACATTTTTTCAAAGCAGCCCGCAGACAGGGTGGCAGGTGGGAAAGGGGGAAGCTGGAGGGTCTCCCGAGTGACAGCAGTCTGGAGGAGGATTCATCACACTTTAACTTCCATTAGCTCCATCCCATCATCTGATCCCCAGCACTGCCAATAGACATGCCCAGAGTTTCTGCCCAACATCTGAGCTTTTTCCCTGGGGTGAGGGTGCAGTTGGCTGAGCTGGGATGGGCTGTTCAGGACAGCTTTACCCCATGGCAAATGACTTTCACTAAAATAATGAAAAAAAACAATTTAAAACTGTTGTTCTCTCAGCCAGTGGAGAGGCAAAGCCAGCTCTGTCCTCAGCTGCATGCGTGATGGGGAGAGCAGCTGATTGCTGACCCAGGAGGATTCGGGAGGGAGCGGAGGAAGCCAGGGCAGCTCCGCTCAGGCAGAACAGGCAGTGGGACAGGCAATAGCTGGCACTGCCTGCAGTGCTGGCCAGAGCACCCAAACCCAGCAGGCAGGCGAGACAGGAGCTGCAAAGCAGCCTTGTCCCTTGGAAGCCCTCACAGCAGAGAGCAGGACAAGGAAGGTTTGCTGACGGCAGCTGACCATCATCCCCGGCCATCACTGCTCTCTTGGGGAGGGCACCCATGGGCACTGCCCACAGTCCCCTGCCGGTGCACTCCCAGAGCTCAGGCATGTGCCTGGGATTCCTGTGGTGCAATGGGCAGAAGCAGCTTCTAGCTCTTGGGCTTGTTTTCCTCAGGATTTCTATGCTTTAAAGAGCCTTTTATGGTGCAAAAGCATGAAATCGGGTCTGCTCCAGACATTTCACCCCCAGAGAGTGGAAGGCTGGATATCCCTGTATTTTAGCTCTGCAAGGGGCTCCCCCAAGGGCCAGAAACAAATGAAACTCCAACATCCACATACAACAGCACAGGTACGCGGAGGTAGGTTGGGCATCTACACAGCCCAGCTGCTGTGTCCTGCTAATTACTTCCTAGCAATAATCTTGCATACAGATATGTCACGTCTTCCCCCAAAAAAGGACTCATGTAGCCTCAAAGACATTTCTTTGGGTAAGGTACACATTGCCATCCAAGGAGAAATATAAAAATCTCCATCTAGAAAACTCTACCTTGCAGTTACAAGCTAGCGGGATGCTAATGATAGTACAGCCCTTTTATAAACCATAATAATCAATTTTCACAATCTGTCTGCAATTCCTCTCTGTCCTGCATGTGGAAACAGAGGCAAGGTTCAAGGCCAAAGTTGGTGGTAGAGCTGGGATTTAACCTAAGGATCTTCTCGAGGCAAAATTATCTATATTTACTCTCAACTGCAAAACGGAGCTGATAGGAGGACAGAAAGCGTGAGTCAGATTTCCAAAAGGCAACAGGTAGAGAGAGTGGCTCTGCCCAGAGCAGCATACCCCGGGAATAAACGCTGATGGACATGGTGAGTTACAGTTTACAGGACAGAGGAGCCTGAATTCTCCTCCTCACAGCAGCTCCAGCCCAGCTGCAGGGGCACCACGCTGCCAGGGAAAGCAGGGTCCTCTGTCCCTGCTGCAACGGCTGTGCTATCGCAGGGTCTGCGAGGGGAGGAATCCCTGGAGGAAACCAGCTTTAACGTCTTATTTCCTCCAGCTCCAAGGTTTCCTTAATAGGAAATTATTCCCCAGCCGTGCTGGGGAGGGATGCAGTCCACTGTCAGGGCAGCAGGCACATTCCAACCCCTGATGGAAAACACTGCAGAGCTGCTTTTGATCCAAAGTGTAAATAGTGTATAATAAAAAGAGGTTTGTGTAAACCGGCCGAGCTCTCAGGGAGCAGTTTTGCAGTTCCAGCCTCATTTACAGGCACCCAGTGCCACGGCCACACACTTTTCCCCTGCAGAGTGAAGCTGGTGTCGGGCTGAGCCTGCCCTGCTGTGAGGATCCAGCGGGCCCCACGCCGCCCCAGCCTGTTATTTTTATCCTAGCTGGCCCTGCACAGCCTTTCACTTCCAATTCCAACAGATTTTCTCTGCCAGTCTCTGAGGCAACTGGGTTTTGATAAAAAACAATCACAATCCCCACAAAACTCTGGAGCAGAAACAGCTGCCAGGAGAGTAGAGCTGGGGTTTCTCGGAGGGGAGGGATGGGGTTTGGAAACAGGCACCCTCCCCACTGCCATTATTTCCCATCTCTGCTTATTAATGAAGAAACTTTGATAATTTAACAACACTAAAAAGGAGCAAGGCCAGACAGCCCTGGAGTCCCAGCCATGGCCCAGCAGCTGAGCAAAGCCAGCACAGGGTGAGACTTCAATGGAGAGGCAAGGTGAAACCTCCAGGTCTTTCATAACCACGATTCCCTGAGGAATAGGAGAGGAGTGAAGGCTCTGACCCTTCCCAACGATCCCTGGTCTCTGCCAGGCCGGCTCCGAGACCGGCAGGAAGGCAGTGGGAGGAGGAGCGTGCTGCCAGCACAGTTCGGGTGCAGGCAGGGACACGAGCAGGAGGTTTTCCCCTGCCCTTCCTGGGCAGACCCCAGAGTCCCTCATATCTCCTCCCTCCTTCATCCCAGGAGGGATGATGAAGCAATTAGCATTTTCCTTTCCTGCTAATTTCTAACATAGCTAACTGTGAGCAGAGCCCACCTGTCTGGTCCCAGCATGGTGTAGGGGCAAAGTGGTGCCTACGTGTCTGTTGGTGCAAGGGACACCAATGCAGTGAGGGACTGCCACATGCTCCCAGCAGCCCTTTGCACGCTCCTCCCTTGCACGTCCTGTGGCACACATCCCCAGGCACGCTGCTGCTCACTCGCTGCTGGCTGCCACAGCCCCCTTCCCACCCACGGGGACTGGCCAGGACAAACTGGGAGGACAAAACAGGGCTGAGCCCTCCCTGGTTCCTCCTTTCCTGGCATCCTAGAGCACTGCAGGCTGCAGGATGTGGCTGTGTGCCATGGGATTGGGCTCACCCACCCAGTGTGGGCTCGGCCATCCAACACTGCCGCCTCCCTCGTGGCAGGAACACTCACTCAAAACCTTGCTGAGAGCAGCTGGGTCCCGGGGCCGGGGGGGCAGATGGGACTCACCAGTGCAGCCCCCTCCTCAGTTTGGTGTCCACCATAGGTCCTGCCTCCCAGTCCACAGCATCCCAGCAGAGCAGTGCTTGTCCCAGAGAGCCCATTACACTGTGCCACTAAATATAAGTGACGACCCTCATGCACCCCATAAACTCCCCAGAGAGCCACACTGGGGTCTCTGGGGCTGAGCCATGCTCTGCTGCAGACCCATCTCATCTGGGACATGTCCTGCAGGCTGCTCACAAGCCTGTAGGATTTACCATAGCCGAACTCCTATTTCTCATCCTGCCCCATCAATGACACCCAGTGGCTCCAAGCAGCCTGGCACAGCACCAGGGTGCTCTCCATCCCACTGAGTGCCAGGGCCAGCGCCAGTCCCTGCTGGCCAGCAGCTCCGTCCTGGACCAGGGCTGCAGGAAAGGGGGCAAGAAAGAGGCCACGTCCTGAACACCCCCGAGTTGCCGCGAGGGCTCTCGGCCTTGCTCCGCCAGCATTTAGTACAAAGAATTAAACAGAAATTGCAGGAAGCCACGCTTGATCCCACCGGCGGTGTGTGGCAAGGAGGCAAGCAGCACGGCTCCAGAGGGACACATGGGATGGAGACCACCACCACCATGGCGATCTCCATGACCTTGGAGCCCCAAGCACTTACCTGGATGCTGCAATCTCTGACTTCTGCCGGGCGATGGCCGCGGCCCTCTGAGCCCCCTCCACGCTCCTGTCCACCTTCTGCCGGATCTTGGCACTCTTGAGGGGTAGCACACGCTTCTTCATGCCCTTGACGAGGACGTTGTGGCGGTACTTGCCCTCCTCCTTCTTGCCGTCGGGCAGCGTGGTGCAGCCATAGCCATGCCGCAGGTTGTC
>NW_010334158.1:19307-19724 GCF_000700745.2 Antrostomus carolinensis
CGCCCTCGTACTTCAGCCCGCTGGAGCGCTCGCTGACGCCGAAGCCGGCACGCTTGTCGTTCTTCCACTCGCCCATGTAGGTCTCCGTGGTGGTGGCGTCGATGTCAGACTCGAAGGGAGGGTACTCCTCGCCCTCGGCACCCTCGCCCAGGCTGACAGTGGAGGTGGCATCGCTGGCAGCTGAGCTGATCCCACTCTCGCTCTTGAGGAAGCTGACACGGCTCTTCTGGCTGGCCAGGGATGACTTGGACTCAGACTTATTCAGCTTCCCCAGCAAGGAGCCCCTGCGGAAGAGCCCTCCCTTCTTGGGCTTGCCGGCCTCTGCCTCTGCATAGAGGCTGAGGGCGAAGCCCCCGCGGGGGATGGTGGGCGGGAGGGGGAGGCTCTCGGGGTTGGTGGCCGGGGGGGCCTGCCGGG
>NW_010334158.1:19864-27461 GCF_000700745.2 Antrostomus carolinensis
CAGGGTGCCATTGCTGTGCTCGCTCCGCAGGGAGGAGAGGGAGGTGCGCAGCGGGGAGCGGACCACGGAGGCCATGCCGTAAGGCACGCTCTGCCGCACGCCGTAGCCGTGCCGCATGCCGTTGGTGAACTGGCCCTGGTAGGTGCCTGCGGGAGAGAAGAGGGATGGGGTGAAAAGGCAGCTCGCTCCTGAGTGAGGCAGCACAGGAAGGTGGGCTGTGGGGTAGCGCTGCCCTAGAGCAGATGTACCCACCTTCAGGGATGTGCCCTGCTCCACCCCAGCTCCGCTTGTGCTCACCCACATGCAAAAGTGGCAGCCCCCAGGGAGCAAAGAACTAAAGCCCAAGAGCCACTGGTGGCAGGTGACAGCTCATTACAAAGGGGCTGGGGCACTGGGGACACTGGTGCAAACCCTAAGCCACTTACCAGATAGTGTCTGGATTTGCATTTGGAGCAGGGAGCAAGAGACAGCCCCGTGGGGCTGGAGTTTGGGCTGTGCCAAGGGTGACAGCAGCCCCAGCGGACATGCAAGCTGCAGTGGCACAGCTCTCCTTGGCATGGTGACAGTCCCTTTCAGTCTGTTCTGCAGTTTGTCACTCACAAGCTGCCAGGACTGGCTCTAGACCCTTGAGATGGGTTCCTGGGCATAGCACAGGCTGCCCCTGTACCTGCAGTTGCATCTGCTTGTCCATGGTCCCAAGGCTTGTGCACTGCACACTGCATGAAGCAAGAGATGGGCAAAAAAGGGAGGAAAGGAGCGGAGCAGCTCAGTGCGGGGTTCCTCCAGCTCTGCCCCCAAAAATGCCACCCTACAACACTCCTCCAGACCCAGGTCAAGAGGGCACATGGTGTCACACGATGAGGCTCGTGCTCACCATGGCAGGGCTGCACCCTGGGTATGAGACTCTGCTAAGAACCAGAAGGACTTTGGCAGCGACACCATGAAGGACTGGGAAAGCACATTGCTCCTCTCCAGGCCCCTTCCAGGTCTGCACCTTTGCAGGCTCCAGAAGAGTGAACTGGAGACCATCACTCTTGAGTTTTCTCACTAGGTTGCCAAGACACTTAAACCAGTAGCATCAAAGCCCCTGGCAAGAAGAGCTCCCCAAAGGGCAGGAGGGCTGGTGGGGCAGCCTTTGCCTACAGCACACGCACTCACACACCAGCACAGCCTCCCCACAGAGCATCCCCGCTGAGCCCTGCAGGACAGGACGGGATGGGATGAGCTGTCTCCCCAGGCTGGTGCCCTCCCAGCCCAGCTCTCCTCGCTCTGTCGATGCTGTTGCCTCAGAAACCAGCAAACCACCCCAAACAAAAGCAACATTCAGCTCTGCTCTGCTGTCAGCCAGTGTTACAGGACCTGGAACAGGCCACCTCGCCCCAGACCAGGGGAGCATCCCGGGACACAGGCGGAGGGTGCTGGGGGAACACACACACCTTTGGAAAGGCCACCCCATGCCTTTACTCCCCCAGGCACTGCTTCGTGCAAGCAAAGTGCCAGTCGTGCCAGGGGCATTTTCACAGGCATCTGTCCTAAATGTGGTTTTCATTAAGCAGTGACCTACTGGGAAACACCGAATTTTGGGAGAGTGAGCACACCCAAGGTCCCAGGGAGGCTCAGCAGGGCTGGGCTGAGACAGAAAGGGGTGACCTATCTCCAAGGCATTCATCTCCCCACTCAGACACTGTTACTGAGACCAGGGATGACCCTGCTCCCCAGGGAGCAAATCCAGTTCCTTCTTTGGCAATTGTGGGAGTGCATATTTTACAGTCTCCCAGGCCACTTCTGCAGCATAATCTCTACTCCCAAGCTTCAGGTTTCGTTGAAATCCTCACTGGACCCGCCTGTGGGGTGTTAACTTACAGCGCTGGGGGCCAGGAAAGACAAGAAGTGCCCAAGCAGGCAGCAGCTGCTGCCCTGGGGTGAGCCACCCCCACCAGCCCCTGCCCACCCTGCAGCACACGGGATTTCGGGCACCCTGCAAACATTTGGTCTCTCCTACTAAAAAAAAAGTAGGGCTTCAGGTAGCACAGAGCATCTGCAGGCTGTGGCCAGCCACAGGGAGCAGTGGGCCAGAGCTTGAAGCTACATTAGGAAAAATAAAGTGAGCAGTGTGGGTTAGGAGTTTGGGCACAAGCAGGGAGCCAAAGACCATCGTTGGAGATGTGTGTTCCTCACCATGCTCCCAAATCCCTCTCTGTAAAATGGTGACAAGTCTTCCTAGCACAAAACGAAGTTACGGAGAACTGACCCCACGTCCCTGCCCGCCGCGGGCCGGTGAAGTCGGTGCTGCATCACCGCCTGCCCTATCAGCGAGCAGGGCTGACACACGATCGGGGTGACATTGGAGACCTCCTCCTAGGCTGAGAGGGCTGCAGCTGATAGTGCTGCCATGTCAACCCCCAAGAAGAGGAACTCTGGAAGAGGGGTGCAGGTTTAGTGGGGCTCAGCTGCTCCTCAGGGGCCAGATCAAAGCAGCTGCTGCCCGCCTGCAAAGTCCCCAGAACTTTCTGTCCCCTGAGTGGCACCAGGGACACCTGGATGGGAAAAGCCACGTGGCACAGTGGGTCTTCAGGAAGCAGAGATCAGGGTACCACATCTCGGGGACACGTGTGCCTACCTCAACATGAGGTTCAACACCAGCACTTCAGGCTGGCCTCGGCTTCCCAACTCCAGTGCATACAGGAAAAGCAATGTTGTCCCTCCAGTGTGTGGTGTGACCAAACCTGCCAACCACATCTGGCTTAACAGAGGGCACCAACACACCACGCTGCCCAACCAGCACAGGGGCGAGTGGGCACTGCCATGTCCCTGTCATGCTGTGACTCAGTGCCCAGCTGAGGCTTCATGCCAGGGCAGAGCCATAACCCATCCCTGGAGCAAAGCCAGAGGCTGCTGCGAGCAGCTGGAGACACAGGCAGCCATGCGTCAGAGCACGCAAGATATGAGCAGAGCCAAGCCCTGGCTCACCAATATGTACCAGTGCAGCCAGTTCAAGAGAGAATGGGGCTGTGCAAACCCCCTCTGCACCGCGGGTGGCTGCTCAGCAGGACTGCACATCCCTGAGACACCACTACCCCCTGAATATCAAAACAGCCTGGCCAAGGGAGGACAGGCAGGGCACAGCCAGGCAGCCATGTGCTCACATGTGTCTGAGGTTCTGGAAAAAATAATAAAAAACCCCAGTGGATGTGAAAAACATCAGTATTTAGGATGAAAATGAGACAGAGTCCCACTTCCCTGCCTGACTCACCAGGGTAATGGGACAGAGCCACCTAATCCCATCAGGGTGTGATTATCGGGGGACAGGACCCCAATAATCCTTTATTGTCTGTATTTTTTCTTGTCATAATGACAAAAAGCACTGGTTCCTCTGTGACTCCCAGGTACATGGCTCATCACCTCTGCCCATCCTGGACCAAAGGGTTGGTCCTGTCTGTGTATCTTCATAGGATGTGAAGGATTAAATTGTGGGATGGATGAAAACAGTTTCCCTGCAGCCTTCACCTCCAAACACACCGACAGGGTGGTAGCACCCTCCTGGCAGCAGGACAGGAAGGGGCCCATCTGCAGCAAAGGTGAAAGCTTCAGCTCCTGCTGCACTCCCAGCCAGGCAGTGAGAGCCCCACTGTCAGCAGCATCACACGTCCCCTTCCCAGCCCGCCTCTGAGCTCTGGTGTAATTAGTGATGAATATAAATAATACAAACAACTGGGTAAATAATGCAAACAACTCAAATGGTATCACTGCCCTACAATCCTCTGCTCTTACCCAGGTACTGTGATGACAGACGTGTTAGAAGAACTCGGTGTAAAAGGCCTAGGACATTAAATCAATGCACAGCACCATGTGCGAGACAGGCCAGCAAAATAACTAGTGCTTCTTGTTGGTGCCAACAGTATTACCTGACTGTTTCTGTTGGAAAAGATAGGCAGAAAAAACAAAACAAAACAAAACAAAGACAGGCAATAAATTCACAGCATTGATTCATGGGTCAAATCCAGCCACGCAGGAGCTTTGCTACGAAGGCAGCAGACACAAGCCAGCACCATTTCGGCTCACCCAGAGCCCATACCTGCTTCCCCAGCCGCAGACCCATGGATGCTGCTCCCTCTGCCCCATCCCAGGCTCCTTCCCACCACACGTTCCCTGCCCTGGGCACTCAAAGAGCCAGCACTGCTCCACATCAGCTCATTTCACATCTCCTGGTAAAGCACACTTCTGCATTGCTTTTCCCCTTTCTCGTGATCACTGAAAGGTCTGATTGTTTCCACATACAGTCAATTGACACCACTGTTTTCACTTAGAGCCCTAGAGACCATGTTGCAGTGTCAAAAATAAGTTGGTTTTAGGCTGCTTTGATTGCAGGTGAGTTTATATATATATATATGTGTATATATTAATAGTTATTTGTTTAGCAAAGCCGAGCTTTGGGACTGGATTCTGTGTATGCAGTACAATTCTGCAATAGCAGCAAGATTTTTTTCTGCAGTGAGATTTGACTGGATCAAGCACTCGGAGTCAAAAGCATAGAAGTATCCAAAACATGAGGTCTTCCTTACAGCAGAGACAAAACTTACAGGTGGGAGCCAAATAACTAGGTGTTTACTCATAGCTTAGGTTGCAAAATGATGAGTTCCTTCACGCTGTGCCTTCCACAACCCAAATCAGCGTCCGCTTTAGCGAGCGCATCCTGCCTCTATGAAGGGCTCTGAGCTCTTTGCTGGCAAGAGCAGCAGACACACACATATATTCAGCTTGGATACCCAAGGAAACATACCATGGTCTTACCGTCCCTGCCCAACCACGCCAGAAGCTCTGAACCCCTTGGCTGATTTCAACCAATATTACAGAAGTCAAGCTCTTTGAGCTGTAAGTCTCCCACAGCTTTCACAAAAATGGGCACTTGGTAGCTGAGAAAAAAAGTAAATGACCCACATGGTGCCTGGGATAAACCATACCATGAGCCCGCTTCTTATTAGACACCAGAGATCTATATGGGATTCAAAGCTTCACTCCAGATTTGGGCTTTATTTAACCACCAAACTCAGCCAGCCACAAGATAAAATTTACTTACAGGGTTGTCTGTGATGTGTAAGTGTATTTTAAAGTATAAAGTTTTTACATATATATTTATATATATACATATACAAAAATGTAAAGTCTATTTTAAAACATTAGAATCAGCTACATCCCCCTGAAATCCACAGGCAGCCCAACCGTGACCTAAAGCTTCTAAGGACCTGGCAAGAGCTGTGTGTTCCCAGAGCCCTCTTCCTTGTGTGGCTGGCTTCCAGGGGGTTTGGGAATCACGTCCCCTACTCGAGGGACAGCAGATTTCCAAAGTCTTTCCAGATGTTTATCTTGGCAACCTCAACTTCAGATACTAACAGGTCCAATTAGCAGCCTGGTCACATCTAGATCTTGCAGATGGTTACTGGGTACACGTGAGGAGACACAACAGGAGTGGGTCCTGCAAGTTCTACACACATGATGCTGGCTGGCGACTCCCACCTTGGCTCTGGATCATCAGAAAAGCTCATGTGTTGAATGAACAGCTCAGACCAGCCAAGACACGATGGCCCAGTGCAAGGAGCAGCTGGGCACCAGGCATAGCCAGGTCTAGCTGGGTCTCGGGGGCTCAGCTCAGCACTGCCCAGGGTGGCTTTGGCAGGGCACAACTTCACAGATCAGGGCTAAACTGCCAGCCTTGGGCAGTACCAGGGATCACACAGACAGCACATTCTTGGGTGCATAACAACACCCCAGGGAGCACTGTGCTGACCAAAGTAGTACCTTTTATATCCTTATAGGAGAGAGTCTTGACTCATCTTTCCCCCTCTTCTGTCTCAAGCTTTCAGTCTATGATCTAATCAAATTCAAATTCCTACATCAAGTTTTACCTCTCAAAATTCTCCTCTACAGCATTAACTCAAGATCCAGTCTCCCTGCGCCCTTAGAAGAAGATAGGTTTTATGAAGCAGTGAGGAAGCAACCATGCAAATTCAGAGGAGACCTTGACATCTCCAGAATGGAATTTCCAACAGCAGCCGTTGCTGACAGTTACCCGATCACTGCTTGTTACTCCTCTGAGCACAGTTCATGTGTAACCTACACATCTTACAGCCACATATGAAGTTTCTGCCATGCACGAGTGCACACACAGGCACCTGAACTGTCAATGCCACCTGCAACCCACACAGCTTGGCATTCAACCATTCCACAGCCACAGGGCACAAGGGGGAGAAAATTTAAGGAGCTGGAGGGATGCGCAGCAGTTTGTGTCTGTACCTACAGCCTCCAAGGGCACAAAGAAAATGAGTCAACTTTGAGACTATATTCCCAGGTTTAAAGTTAGCCATGCACTAGGCAACATACTGAGAAATATTTATGCAAAATCATAACCCTGACAGCCAGTCTTGAATTGGTTCGTTTTTCTAATCTCTATAAATCCGATGCTTTTCATTCTGAAGATTTATACTATTACCATTATTTTTCTTTATAAACTAACTCCATTGCCTGTCCTAGATAAATATAGATGCAATTCTGATCCATATTTTGAAGGGTATTTCTTTCAAATCACCCTCTCTATTTAGCTGTCCTAAATATGGCAGACCAGAACACTACAGAACCGAAGAGCTACAGAATTACTTGCACAGAGATTCTTGCAATGTTTCTAACCCCAAAATTGCCACTAATGCAAGAACACAATTAGACTGAGCATTTACAGAGCACAAGAAGTATCTGACTACGCGGTACATTTGTGCACTATCGGGGGTTGAGAGCTTCCAAGTAATTGAAGGGATTTATTTTAGGGAAAGGCGTGTGACTATGTATTCTAACCCGCTTAGATGAACTCAACTGAAATGGTTCAGCAAAGCAGATGTCCAGGCAGCTTGTCAGAGGCCCACAAGCAGTGTTTAATGCATAGGTACAGCACACTACGATGCCCTGTGCCGCTTATATCTGACGTGAAAACGTTCACAACTCGCTGCTCAGTGAGCAAGTGAACAGCTTGCTGCGGTCGTGAGCCAGCAAGGAGCTTCTGGTTTGGTGATGAACTGCAATAACCAGTCCCTGGGGAACCAGGAGTCACAGACTACACAAACCAAGTTGGTTGGTGTTAACTATTGATACGGACACTCAAGAGCAGCTCCCGAGGGAGGGACAGCAAGGGCAATGCTCCTCTCTCGTGTCCCTGGACAGCGAGCTGTGCATGCTGTGCCTGAGGGCAGGGATCCGGGCACACACACGTGTTGATGAAGCAGTTGCACCCCAAGCCCAAGAGGTTTCTGTTAGATGTCCGGGTCTGTAGTCTACAAGACTGTAAGATTTCAGAACAACTGCAGCTTCTTGCTCAGTTTTTATTGGAAGAGGAAAAGAAAGAATTTTTTTTCCTTCTTTAGCTCCCAGATCATAGAATGGTTTGGAAGGGACCTTAAAGCTCATCCAGTTCCAACCCCCCTGCCATGGCAGGGACACCTTCCACTATACCAGGCTGCTCAAAGCTTCATCCAACCTGGCCTTGAACACTTCCAGGGAGGAGCAACCACAGCTTCTTTGGGCAACCTGGGCCAGTGTCTCACCACCATCTTGA
>NW_010334158.1:27651-28038 GCF_000700745.2 Antrostomus carolinensis
GGAGCCTTCCTGACTGAATGGCTCATTGCAGACCACTGGGCCTGTCTGGATCTCACTAGTGGGGACAAGATCAGGTCACCCCTGCACAACATGCAGCCCCTGCCATCGTGGGCTGGTAATCACACTGTCCATTAGCCTCCCAGCCCCTCTGGAGCCCCCCTTACCTCCGTCAGCGTATGTCTCGGTGCCATAGCCATCCTGCAGGCCGTTATTCCAGGTTCCTTCATACTTGGCTCCGCTGCTCATGCTCTGCCTGGCGCCATACCGTCCCTTAAAGCCATGGGTCCACTCGCCTCTGTAAACCCACCGTCCTTTGGTCTCGATTCCTAGGCCGTGCCTCTTGCCTTGGGACCAGTAGCCTTCGTAGGTGTTGCCGCTGGGCCAGGT
>NW_010334159.1:0-674 GCF_000700745.2 Antrostomus carolinensis
GAATGTCTATAGCGGGGACCCCCAGGTGACAGCCTCTCTTGTAGGTGTCACCAGCAGCTCCTGCCCTGCTGACCTCACCCAGAAGAGAGAGCTGACAGGTACGTCCCCAGCCCTAGAGCGGGCAGGGAGCTGGCGGTGTGCCAGAGCTGGCTGGGGCTGCCCTGTCCCCACGGTTGGGCAGGGTGACTCTGGGGGTGCTGGGGTGCTCCAGTGCCTGCCCAGGAGGTTCATGGGGTGAGATGCAGCTTTGTCCCCTCTGGGTGACATTGTGGGTCTCTGTTGCAGATGCTGAGAGCCGAGCCCTGGCGAAAGAGCGCCAGAAGAAAGACAATCACAACCTGAGTGAGTTGGGTGCTGGCTGCCCGTGGGTGGCATGGCTTTCCCTCTCCCACCCCTGCAGCCCTTTCCTCATTGCTCTCCATCCTCATTCCCCCTCTCTCCAATCTGGGTCCCCCTTCCCATCCCACTTCACCCTCAGGAAATACCCCCGCAGCCCCCTGCCCTGGCTCCCTCTTTACCAGCTCGGTGCAGGAGAGACCTTGTTGTCCTTGTTAGTGCTGGAGTGCTGGGTGAAGATCAGACCTGCTGGGGTGATGGACAGAAGCAAGATGCCAAAGGGTTGGCCCTGAGGTTTCTCATCTTGAGTCACCCAATTCCAGAGAGTCTGGCTGGGG
>NW_010334159.1:685-6391 GCF_000700745.2 Antrostomus carolinensis
AGTGGGGTCTGTGGGTCATCGAGCCTCTCCTGCTCCTGCCACCTCCTCACCACCATCCCTCTCTTCTCATCTTGCAGTTGAGAGACGGCGAAGGTTTAACATCAACGACCGCATCAAAGAGTTGGGGATGCTGATCCCCAAAGCCAACGACCTGTACGTATCCATGGGTTCTGTGGGGCTGGGATAACTGTGGGTCTCCTGGGCTCGCTCGAGGGGCAAGCGATACTTGCAGAGGGGCTTTTTGGTGGAGTAGGGGTGAGGGGACACATTGCTGGCACACAGGTGGCAATCTGATTTTCCACCCTGCACGGCAGAGACGTGCGCTGGAACAAAGGGACAATCCTGAAGGCGTCTGTGGACTACATCAAGAGGATGCAGAAGGACTTGCAGAGGTCACGAGACCTGGAGAATCACTCGCGGCGTCTGGAGATGACAAATAAGCAACTGCTGCTCCGCATCCAGGTGAGCTTCCTTCTGCTCTTCCCTCCTTCCACTCTGCTCCAGCCCCACGAGTAGCTCCTGCCCTGCCAAGGGGACAGGCTTGGGTTCTCCTCCCTCTTATGGCTGTCAAGTCACCAGGAACAAAGTCTTCAGACAAACCAGATGTCTGAGGTTCAGGTCACCACAGCGAGTGTTGTTGAGCTTTGCATGGGTCACCGTTTTCCATCCTTCACCTCTTCTCTGGGCTGCTTTTCTGTGAGCTTCTTGGTCCCTCTGTCCCTGCCACCTCCGTGAATTGTCCCCGTGCGCAACGTCCTCACCAAAGACCTCCTGTGCTCTGTTGGCAGGAGCTGGAGATGCAGGCACGTGTCCACGGGCTGCCCACCTCCTCACCCTCGGGTGTCAACGTGGCCGAGCTGGCTCAGCAAGTGGTCAAGCAAGAAGCCAGCGGTGACGAGGGGACACTGGAGCCACTGCTGCCACCTCCAGACCCTGAATCGCTGCCACAGCCAGCGTTGCCTCCACCACCCCAGTCTCCTTACCACCAGCTGGACTTTACCCACAGCCTGAGCTTTGATGATGGCTCCCGGGGCTTCCCAGACAGCCTGGAGCCCGGCCACAGCGCTTCCTTCCCATCCTTATCCAAGAAGGAGCTGGACTTGATGCTGATGCAGGACACCATGCTGCCCCTGGCCTCCGACCCCTTGTTCTCAGCCATGTCTCCAGAGGCTTCCAAGGCCAGCAGTCGCCGGAGCAGCTTCAGCATGGAGGATGCAGACATGCTGTGACAAAAAGCTGCTCCAACGCTGGGGGCATGGACTGGACCTTCAAGTTTGGTTAGTGAAGTTACAGGGCACTCCTCTCGCAGGAGGAGCCCGTCCTGCTGCGCACTTGAATCTTCGTAGGAGTACCTTTTCTCTATGCAATGGGGGTCTCGGATCAAGGCTCGCCGGGTACCACCGTGTCTTTTGCAAGTTGTTTTGTTTTGTTTTTTGTTTTTTGGGGTTTTTTTTTGCCAGGAGCTGGCACAGAACTTCTTGGCTTTGCCATGGCGTTGGCCTGACTGCAGATTCCCCAGCCCTGGGAGTGTGATCTTGGCTGCTTTGCCTTTCAGTGAAATCCTCCCAGAGTAAAACTCCTTCCCCAGGGTGTTGGCTCGGGGCTGGAGCAGGCAGGAGCCTTCAGGTTCCTGGGAGGAGAGGGATGATGCTCAGAGCTTTTTGTCAGGCTTGCTGCCTCCCTGCCACCCTGCTCCAGGAGCCCGCATCCCCCATGAGTCTTCCTCAGCGGTGTCCTCCAAGCCCTGCAGATGCTTCACAGTGCCAAACCCTTCACGGTTCCTCCTCAGAGCAATCTTTGCCTCTCCGGGTGACAGAGCAGGAGGGAGAAAGGGTGTTAATTGGAGCAAGTTAATTGACGAGGCATAGGGGATGTTGTCTGAGTGAGTGGAGTCTGAGGCTACAAATTTAGGTTGACATTGAGGGCTTCCAAAACAGCTGGGACGGGGTGTTTGATGCACAGTCAACCCCCTGCTGTGACCCCCCGTCTTGCCAGGGGACCTCCCCTCAGGGTTTGGCAGCACCCACCATCCCAAAACCTCTGTGGGCTCTAGACAAGGGCTGCATGGTGCTGAGCAACCTTCAGCATCCATCAAGACATCCTTGCAGACATCTGCCCTGTAACATCAAGCCCCAGCTCTTGGAGTGGAAGGATAGAGGGTTTTTACACATTTTTGGGGGGATATTTGTTGAAAGTGTATATCTTGCCCCTCACCTGAGCATGAAGGTCCAGGCTCTGGCTGGGGACCAGGAAGGAGATGGTTTGTACCAATTGCCAAACCTGAGCTGCTGCTCTCTGCTTTTGGCTCATGGGGTTTCTCTTCCCAGTGTCACCAGCTCGTTCCCCAGCCAGGATGGCTCAGTGACAGGGAGCTGCTTTAGGTTCTGCATCATCTTCTTCCTCCACAGACTGGCTGGTGGTGGGGAGGGTGCTGGGCAGGGGAGGAGGATGCTGTTCACAGGGAAAAAAACCACACAAATTTGTTGTAAAGCCCAAAGGGGGGTGTTGGGGACAGGAGACCCCTTTGTCATCCCACACAGTGTCACCCCCCTGGGCTGTGGGAGCTGTGGCTGGATGGACAGGAGCCAGTGCAGGGATAGGGGTCACTGGGTGCACCCTGTCCTGGACCAAGGATGGGGGATGTCATGGGGTTTGGACCCCAAGGGGAAAGCCCAGCCAGCCCCACTGCTGAGGAGGGGTGAGCTTGCTCCATCATGGCTTGATTTGGGATTGTGAGGTGGGGGACAGCCCGGTGACCCCCTGGAGAGGTGTGTGTTGGATGTGATAGTGCAGGGAAGTGCAGAAGGTGGGGAGAAGATGGAGAAAGGAAGAGGGAGGAGGTGTCAGAGGTGTTGTGAAGGGTTGGGACAGGGCAGGGTCTGGCTGCTGCCCTACGGGGGTGCAGGGAAGGGAGTGGAGGGGACGTTGGGGTGCAGGATGAGGGGCACTAGGCTGTGTGCTGGTGGGTTTGGGGCTGTGTCACTCCACATGTTCACAAGAGACTTTGGCATCCCTCATGCACTGCCATTAGTGCCTGTAAAGAGAATAATCCACCCTGGCAGGGCGGCAGCACCCCGTACGCCATGCTGAGTACCTATAGACACTATAGTGTGATGGGTGGCTCCACATGGGCACTTCAGGGTGACCCTGTGAAATCGTGGTCACTTGGGATCATCAGGGCTATAAGGTGGTTGTGCTGGGCTCTCGCTGGTGGTACATGGCCCACTCTGTGCTCTGCTCTCCTGGCACCGGTGGGCAGAGGACCACGAGATGTGGTATCTCCCCTGGCCCTGAGTAAACAGTTGTGGATTATTATATTATTATTATTATATTTTTTTAATCTTTTGGGGGGTTTGTTTGTTGTTTTTTTTTTTTTTTTTAATGCACTGTGCTCTGATTAAAAAATTTTACTACTGTTTTATAAAGAAATGTATAAAAGAATGAACTGGAATGGAAGAAGAATCATTAAAATATATTTATTTACAACATCCTGGAGTGTTGCAGAGTGGACTGTTTCTTCTGATCTTGGAGGAGGGAGGGTCATGGAGCTCCAAGCACCCAGAGCTGCTTTCCCCCAGCAATGCCAGGGCTGTGCCCAAAGGTTGGGCTGCAGCATCCCCATCTTGCAGGGGAGCTGCCCTGGATTTGGGGGGCTGCTTGGGGGCTGGGTTTTTTTTTTACCTGGCATGATTAGAGGGAGGAAGCACTGATGTTCCTTCATTCAGCTGGTCCCAGACTGGTTTAGGGTTTTCAGGGTCTCTCTGGGTTCCAGCCCTGCAGTTGGGTGCTTTGGGGAAGATCCACAGCTCCCAGTACTGAGCACAGCTGGGACTTGTGAGGTGCTGACCCATCTGCTGATTGCTTAATTGGAATCAGGCTTGGCACCTTAATTAAGAATAGTCACAAGACCCCAGAGAGCAGAGTTGGAAGGAGTTGTGTCCCTGGGGCTGAGCATGGTGCCAGCAGTGAGGCAGGTTTGTGGTGTTTGTACTGGTTTATACTGGATGAGAGCGATGGTGGAGTCATCCCAGGAGCTCAGGTGTGTTGGGTGGCCCCTGGGGCTGGGGGGGGGGCTTTGCTGTACCCCTCCTCACTGCTGGGGCTGGCTTAGAATCACCCCTGGGTGCTGCAAAACCCCTTTGGGTGCCTGCACCTCTGGGTGTTCCTCACCTTCTGTTTGCAAACCTGCTGTGGGCTGGGGACCCTCCTGCCCAGTGCCAGCAAAGGGAAAAATACATTTATAAAGTCCAGCTGCCTGGCTGAGCGTGAGCTGAGACCTTGCCTGGCAAAACTCATCACATGCCATGTTTGTGGATGCTGTGCTTCTCTGTGTGTGTGGAGCCACATGCCAGGTTCGTGCTGCTGGTGTTAAACATACACACACCAAAAATAAAAAGAAAGGTAAAAAAAGAAAATCCACCTTAAAATAGACTTCCCAGGATGGAAAATCACAGGGGCTAATCTTGGAAACTTTATTAAAAGAAGAAGGAGGGGGGTAGGGGGGAAAGAGGGAGGAGACTGAGGGGGGAAGAGAAAGAGTAAGTAGTTTCAGACACTTTAAAAAAAAAAAAAAAAAGAATCCTGATTTGATTTATCTGGGGAGTGTGAACACTAAATAGAGAACAACGCCTGAAGTGTGAATTATTTCCTATATTAACACAGAGAAAAACTGATAGCCTTTTCATGTCAAGAGAATAGCGTGGAGGGGAGGGAGGGGGGGAGAATGACATTGTTCAATCTCGGGGTTTGCTCACTCTTTATCAGGCTGAGATCAAAATTTATTCCCAGGATGAGGCCTGCGGCCCGGCTGAGGCCCTAGAGATTTTTAAGGGCCTAATTAAGAAAACAGGATGAAAATGGCGAAATAAGAGGGCAATTTACTTCTTGCAGAATAGGGAGATCAAATCAACTTATGAGCAATTAATGTGCACAAGGAGAGAATAAAGGGATGCCGGGATATGGTAGAGGGCCTCATTTTAATGACATGCTCTGGTGTTGGCATAGAGGATTACTCTGAAGGTCAGATGTAGATTGAAACGACCTTGCAGATTCTTAACCCTCCTTCCAATTAACAGAACCAACTCAGAAATGCAAAAGACCCTGGCTTGGAGCACTGTCATCCCTTTATGTTCAGAAGGATTTGAGAGGGAAAAAAGGGGGGGGGGGGGAAATAAAAAAAATTATAAAGGAGAGCCAGGACGAAAGGGGGTTTCCTTGGTTTAAACAGCAGCTGCTGGAGACTGGAGCTGGGGCAGGCGGGAGAAAAAGGCTCTTAATTACAGTCTGTGAGCCACCCACAGAAAAAAATATATAAAATAAATCGGTGTCAAGGCTCCAAGTGGGATATAAAAGGGAGAGAAATGCTGAAATGCTGGTTGGGGCTGTGGCGGGTGTGATGAGCTGTGGCTGGGCTCAGCCCATGGGGATGGACACAGAAGTGGGATGGGGAGCCAGTGGCAGGTCACTGCTGCTCCTGGTGCCATCCCTTTGCCATCGCACCGAGGGGATTTGGGGTGCTGCACCCCTGGGGGTCCTCGCCTCTGCTTCCTCCCCCCACCCGTGACACTATCTTGGTGGCACTGCTGATTTCACACAGGCTGTGGCACTTTTTCCTGCTGTCCCAAGCAACATCGTGGGGGTTTTTTTCAGGGGGATGAGGAGGTGGGAAGGTGCCAACAGGAGCTGGGTGGGCAGCGGCTGGCCCCG
>NW_010334160.1:0-78604 GCF_000700745.2 Antrostomus carolinensis
AACCCAAACCATTCTATGATTCTATAAGTGATTTTGTCTGAACAAATTAGGAAGTGTTGAAGGGCTCAACTGGCAGATCTGTAGATATTTTTGCCTTCAGCAAGGGGTAGAGCAGAACATGCTAACTCTTCCCTTCTACAGTGGCATAACTGGATCTTGCAGAAAGCAGCTGTGACCTTCAGTTCCTTCTTTTCCAGGGAATAATTTATTTTCTGCCTAATTGTGTGGCTTCAAAGCAAACAACATTGTTCAACACTTCAGTCAAATGCTTTATTTACAGCAACCAGGTAATAACTTTAAGTTCCTGAACAGTGCTGAGCAAAACCCCTCTTTGCTGTGTTCCTTTCAGCTGGAGTGGGGCAAACAGTTTGGAGTGTTTGTGAGGGCATTTTGATTCAGACCTCTTCTCAGTTATCCTGAGGTTTTTTCAGAGAGGTCCTGCTTATTTATTTTGCTTTGAAGCACAAACAGGTAGGCTGCAATGTCAGATCTCATTTTATCCTCCAGAGTTTGTCACTGAACAACTCAGCATCCCTGAATTATTCACAACACAGAGTACTAGCAAGTGTCAAGATCACTAATCATCAGCCAAGCAAGAAAGAAATCTAGGCTGCTGCTGGTGGTTTTGCATTGACAGGAGAGCCTCAGTTTTAGAAGTTAGACATTCTTGCTATTTAATGTTCAGAACAATTTAACAAAAACATGAAACATGGGGTTGGCCATCTAGGTGTTTTCACATTCCCCCATTTATTCAATTAAAAAAGAAAAAAAAAAAAGAGAGGGTTTTCTCGTATTTTCTTAACTTTTCTAAGTTTTTGTTTCAATTGTACCATTGTAAATGCAAAATAATGTCACTGACGGTAATAGAGTCCTTCCAGCTTTATGGAGATTCAAGAAAAGCGAAGCTCTGGTCCCAGTATCCTCACGTACTATGGATAATTCTTGCAAAAACTTAAGCAAATGCTAAGGACCACAGTCTTCACTGGTCTTCAAGATTCAGTGCACTGCTGTTATAGCAGACCCCTATAAGACAGTCTAAGTTAATTCAGCTGTAGATTTTATTTCTGTGGTAGAGAAATAGCCATGTCTTGGCTTGTCAGGAAATTATAAAATGATAGATAACTTAGATGAGTGGCATTCTTGAAAATGCATTTGCCCTTTGATTGAAGAAAAATGACTTGTTAAAAGTAGTTTGAAATCAGGATATATTAACTAAACAGGGAAAGTGGAAAAGAGAAATCCTACCAAAATGAATTCTGATTGTGCAGAGCAACCAGCCCTCTGTCTGTGAACATTTCCACTAAGCAGGGAAAGTGAATCAATATTTGTAAATGCTATGTCCCTCAGATGAGCCCTGAGAAGGCCATATAGCTTCTCCATAGGACCAGAAGTTCTCATTGATAATAGGAGAGTACTTAAGAGCTGTATTTAGGTGGTGAGGTTGGTAGTACAGAGTGATTTCATTTGTTTGTTGTGATACAGAGGTCTGAGTTTATTTCATTCCTAAATGATCCCTATTTCTTTAGGCTGATAATGCAATTAATGCTGGCCAAATAATTTTTGTCTGATGTGGCTGTGGGGATTCAGTTGTGTGCACTGTCTCTGCAAAGAGCAAGTGGGCTTTGTGTATGCCCTTTTTCCAGTTAAATGAAGAAACCACAGATGGTGTTCTTTACTATGGTGGTTGACCATAGAAAGACCAGGGCTGTCAGTCTTCTTTCTTGGTTTCAGTGGCAGTCTCTCTGGAAGACAGAGAGGAACAAATGGAAGGGAAGAATGAGAAGTCTTCTTTCAAAAATAGCAAAGCCCAAACAAACCAGAGAAACCTTTCGTAAGTCGTATTTCTCCTACAAGGACAGGAAAAAGAGAGAAATCAATAGCTGTAATTTTAAAAACTTGGAGTGACTCTTTGACTTTGGCAGGGTCATAAAAGTAGATGGATAGCAATAGAGTAAAATAGATTGGGAACTTTCATATCCCTTCAACATGCTGGCAAGGGGAACTGAATATTATACTCAAGAGCTCCCTCCTACAGCTTGTTAGCCAGTTGTTATTTCGCCCCCTGCCTCCTTACTATGTCCCTTTTCTTTAATGTTTATACAAGAATTTACATAGATGCAATAATGAGGAAAATTTCCTTTCTCAGCTAATCAAGCTTTGTTGTTTGCAACCTGTGGTGCTACATTCCTTCTGACAATCTTCAGTCATTCATGCACAACTTCTGGAAGAACAGTCCATCCAAGAGAGATTTGAGTTGCTCTCCCCTCAACCCCAAGTCAGTGCTCCTATTTTTCCTTCTCTTCTCCTGCACTTCTTTACAGTCCTTCAAGGCTTTTTTATCTATAAAAAAGGACTGAAATATTGGAAGCCCGTATTTTCCCATTTCAGATCATGCTTAGCTAGAAAAGCAAAGCTTCAACAAATACCAAGTATTTCTGATTACACCAGTACACATCACGCTTTCAGCCCCCGTCACCAGAGCATACCTGCACAGTGAATATGGTGTCTAGCAATGTAGGGACCTAGTTTAGAAAAAGGAATGCTGGCTGGAATTGATGAGAAAGGAACAAAGTGCATAAGAACTGGGGCAAAAAAGTGTCAGAAGCAGATAATGAGGAAGCTGCTTTGAATGAAGATAGCAGAATTAAAGTTACACAGTATGGCAGTGATGAGGAAGTCTATAGTTTATAACTTGCTGTGCCTGAACTCAAAGGACTTGGTCTATTTTACGAGTTAATGAGTAAGGAAGTCTGTAACTTACTGGGTAGCTATAGTAGTTATTGCTGCTAATAATGAAATAAACTTTTATTAGGACTTTAAATTTCAGTTTTCTCTTTTATTGAAGCTTTTTTAATGTTATGTGAACAAATGCTGAAGAGCATGTGGAAATGGCCTGCAGAAGCTGCCTCAGGTGTTAGGGTAGTACAGATGGTGGGTACAAGGGTAGAGAAGGAGCATTTGGTGCAAGGGACACAAAGTTATGAAACAGAGTGGCTGTATTGCATTGAGTCTAACAGGTTACAGTCTCAGCTGTGACAGTCCCAGTAAGAACGTGTGTGTCTCTGTGTGTGAGAGGGGTGACCAAACCCTTTACCCAGCACATAGCTGTGTAATGGAGTGGGAGAGGGGAAGAGAGGCTCTTTGGAGCTTCTGGGTTAGTAAAAGTGCCGTGGAGAGCTGCAGTCTGGATGCAGGTCGGTCATCTAGATCATTCTAGCTGAGGTTTGGATATTTGTGCTTTCTTTCCCTTTTTGATTTGATTCTATGGTTCTCAGAAGCTTAAAAAAAAAAAAAAAAAGGAATTAAAAGAAAGGAAAAGAAAAGAAAAGAAGAAAAAAAAAAAACCAGATTTGCCCAAATTGCTTTTTTTTCTCCCTTGACAAGATACAGACCGGGTTTTGTCACCCATAATTAGGCTAGCTATCACTTTGCAAATAATTTATCTGACTTTGATTGGAATTAATCACAAAGTAAAATGTTTCACAATGCGAGTAGAGGGTACAGGAATCAACTCTTCAGGACATTGTCAGAAAATAGAGTTGGAACTAGATTAGAAAATGAAACAACCGGTGCACATGCATTTTAAAGCATAATGTTCTGTAAGAGGGAAAATGAATTTTCATGCTTATCTGACGATTCTTTACTTCTTGCCAATAAATACAATAAAATGTGTTAAAGTCCAAGTTTGTTCAATTTTTGTTTTTATTTTTCTTTTAGTGCTTACCTTTTCTCAAACTGTCTCCAGCATTAGAATAGCTACCCAGTGGCACGAGGAAACATGAATTTGTGTTTGATCATGTGGTTTTAAATGTAGGTTGGCATAAAGCATACACAACCTCCAAAAGCTTAATTTTTCATTTCTTTAAGAAGTACTAATATCTTTTATTGATTTTTTTTTTTTTTTTTTTTTTGTATTTGGAGTCAAAGGACATCTTTCATTCAAAAACCAAAAGCTTCAGTTGAAGAGTTTACAGATTCTCTAAGTCTGCTTGAGGAGCAAGAATGGGACAAAGGAATGGGTAGTAAGGAGGAAAGGAGGCAAAATATTCTTATCCCACAGTAAATTAATTACTATTCTGCCATGACAGTTTATAACAGTGAAACTGCCTAATGTATCATCCTTGCCATTAGCAGAAGTGAGGACTAAATTCAATGCAATTATCTGCAAGAAAAACACAAGGTACTGAATGCTTTGGAAGTGGCTCTTAAGTTCAGTGATGGGATACAACTCTGTTCAGAGTAATGGGAAGTTAAGGGCTTTTTGTCTCAAGGCTGTTAGTGAGGGATGTCATCCTCCATCGACAATGGATATAATATTCCATGCAAAGTATTAAGGTAATGAGCTGCAATGCTAAGGAGGCTTCTGCTGTTAGAAATACTTGCCACTAGAACCCAGACACTGATGACTCCTGCAGACTCTGCCAGTACTCAGTGCTCCTGAGCTGTGTGCATTATGGGTTCAATACTTGGTGCTTTACCTGTTAGTTTCTGGTGCATGGGTGAAGGTATCATACCTACTAACACAGGAGCATTTTGGAGAAGACAGAAGAGGTTTGGACTGAGTTCAAATAAAGATTAAAACAAGAAAAAGACACATTGTTTTAAATTTAAGGAAATATAATGGATTTAGCTAAGTCTAAAAAAAGAAATGGAGAATGTAGTGCTCATTGCATTAATTCCTTAGAACTTGTAGTTTCTTGGTATCTGTTCTGGACTGTGCAGAGAGGTCAAGGTCTATAAGTGATTGCTCAGAAAAGATGTAGATGGTACTGTGTGTCTTAAACAGAGCTGGGAGATGAAAAATATTCAAGACAACAGTATGTCTGACATACTGGAATGTGAGTGAACTAGTTTGTAATGCTGCTCAGAAACTCTTTGTTCCAGAATCAAAATAACAGATCAAAGAAGTTTGTTGTTTACTAGCAGTCTTAGAAGGGCTTTATTCTTTAACAGAATGGGAACTGTTGGCTGTGGGTGAGCTGGAGAATATATTCACATGTATTCCTGGTGTGCTACATTTTATCTTTAATGAGTGATCATAAACACCTCTTTTATATGTCATGTCTAAAAATCTGTTCTTACCACTAGGAATTTAGTGTGTGGCTTGGCAATTTCAGCCATATTCTGTTGGTTTTAAAAACATACTCTCTCCTCTGTCTTTACAGAGAAAATTGTGGTGGTGATGGCAGTAATGCTTGTCAGAACTAGCAGTCTGTTCTAAGTTATCCTCTTTATGGACTGTAATGCTGTCCTGAGTCCCTCTGATAATATATGCTGTAGCCCTCTGTGGTGTATACAGCTCTGATTTGAGTGGGTGAAAGGTTTGGACAGATGCAGATGTACCATGCAATGAGGGAGGGGTTTCCTACGCTATCTCTCCTTATCCAATACATTTGTGGATCTCCCAATATAGTTCATTTCCCCCTCTGCTCCATGCATCAGAGCCCCCAAAGGCTTTCAGCAGAATAGTGTTGTTAAAACACATCTAAAATACACTGGGTGAATTAAAAAGCAAGTTATTGCCACTACTTATAGAGTTGAAACAATTACCATGGATATTGGTGCTTGCAGTATAAAGTCTATAAAGACTGAATATTTCTCTAATTTTAGGGGACGGTCCATTTGTTCATGCCTCCTTTTGCCTTTTACACCACACTCAACACCGAAGCCAATAGGCTGCATCTTAAAACCTGCAAGGTTTATGTGAGCAGATAGTATTTGCTTGACTACACACCACTAGGCAGATGGGTTGCATTTCATCAGTGTGGTTTAAAATTAAATTTTTGGTCAGTCATAGATATCATAGCACAGCAGAGCTGGAAGAAAGCTCCAGATGACACATGGTCAATCCCCTTGCCCCTGTGGAGAGCTGACACTACCATGGTTACCGCTGGTGGGTTTTTGTCACTGTTAGTGTGTAGGTGGGATGTCAGTTCTGCTGGAAGTTCCCTGGATACACTGTCACATCAGAACACAGTCTTTACAGATTCTAAATTACAAAGCAGTTGCACATTTATTGCGTAAATTAAATAATAGATACTAAATTCATATAAAGTGTGAATATTTAACCAATAATGAAGAAAATACTTTTGCTCTGTCTATTCATGTAGATTTCAGATTTTGTAAGCAGGAGGGCAGAGGAATTTTAGGAGCAGGAGTACTTACTAAATAGTTTTTTCCAAAGGAAAAGGGTCCCTGTGATCTTACAGTGAGGCAATGAGCTCAATATATTTACTGTCTATCTTGTGTGGGATGGTTTTGCAGTGAGGTGGATGATCACAGCATCTTCTTTTTCCTTCACTTGTACATGCATGGAAAGTTGACTTTTGAACCTGTGAATTTCTCAAGAATTGTGTAAAGTAGGAGGCATCTAAAACCCACAATAGACAGAAAAATATGACTGAAAAAAAGCATTCATGCATCAGAGCCTGGTTCTGAATCCTGGTTTAGACATTCTGGAGTTGGCAGCACAGCTAGAAGGTGAATTAATTATATGTAGCTTTATAACAATAAATCAATGAGTTTGAATAGAAGAATTGGATATATGGGAGCATTTTGATTTGTGGTGCCTGATACCTGAAATTAACTTTGTCAGATGAAGGTTTCCAGTCTGCCTAATATACAACTTTCCCATTCCCTGTGTTCTTGAGACATGGCTGAAATAAGATTAATTTGGTGGTAGTTTTCTCTTCTGCATTGCATATAGCAGTGCAGGAGGGTGGAGTGAAAAAACAAGGAAGATTCTAGTCTTTCCAGCAGGATCCTGCTTTATGATGGGTTGCATTGCTTTTCAGTGCTTCAGTTTTTCCAGCTGCAAAATTGCTCTAACTGTGTTAAGCAACCTGACATCATGGTATAAGCTTGGTTCATAAAAGTAGTACATGAAGGTTAAATGTAGATCATTAGTAGAACTTGTGCTGTTCTATAGCAGGGAAATTGTGAAAAGCATGCTAGATAGAATGGCATGGTCAAGTTAATAATCTTAATTAACAGTAGAGCAATCTTAAGCTTTTTAAGATTGCTTTACAGTTGTTTGCTTTACTGTATTGTACCTAAGAGAAGTCTATCTGTTTGTAACTTGAATTTATTTTTTTAAAAAGGAAAAAGCAGAAAAACCCCACCCAGCTGCAGAGTTCAGCATGTGGCACCCAGCTGTACGGCCGCATCCTGTGGGCAGGTGGTGTGAGCAGCCCTGGGCAGGCAGGCTCAGAGCAGAACCCAGGAGAAGCAGGGACCAGGACAGCACAGCCCTAGCACTTGCCCGAGTGGAGACCTGAAGTTTGTTTCTATACATTGTTTCCTCTTGCGGTTTAATGGAAGCACCTTTCGGGAACTCTGGACTCGTGTAATTTTCCAAGTGCCATTTCAAAGGACGATGACAGTGAGAATTACTGAAGAGAAGTAACAGAGTCTGGCACATAGGCCCTCCATGGAAATGCATCTCTTTTTTTGGAAAAGCTGAATGCATTAAGGGTATTGAGGGTAAAATATTGCAGGAGTGAGAGTGAAAAACAGAGAGACTACACAGGAACATTTACCTTAAGCACAATTGTCCAAGCAAACAATGCTTAGGATATAGGAGACTGGACTCAAATGACTATTTGTGGCATTACTTTTAATAGCTTTTGTAAGAAGCATTTGTTAACCTGCTGGCAAACATTTGATAAAACTCAGTCAGTCTAGAGGGAAAAGAGATTTCTGTGTATGACTATTTTTATTTATATTGCGTAATGCACAAAGCCATTTGTTCCCTGAATGGAAGCTTGTCATTAAAACAAATCAGAAAGTGGCTGGGAGATTTTTATGAGGAAAAAGGTATAAATGGATGGGTTGGTTTTCTGAACATGATTTTTTGTAGTTTCTTTAAAATAGCTGAATATCTCTAGGGTTTACAGTGCAGTATATACAATTATTTATGAGATACTGGAGTGTAATAAATAAAGCATTTTAATGTTAAAAAAAAAAACCCAAAACCCACCCAAAGAAACCTCAGGATTTATATTACATGCCTGCATTGTGTTAACCCTGACCTTGAGTATGATACTTAGAATAATCAGAAATATAAAACAAGTTATGCTGGTGATACGTAGGTAAATTAGCATAAGCGTGTTAAACTGATGGCCAAAGATTGTTCTGCCTTTTAAAAAATTATCCTTTATGTAATAATTCTAAATGTTCAATTTGTTCTTCATAAACCCTGCACTAGGAAACAAAAGCATAGAATAGGAATCTCTCACCAAGGTCATTGTACAGGGTCCTGTACAACTCTGTAATAGACATATAGTCTATAAAGGTCTAGAGCCTCAAGCCCATATGCTTCACAGCAGCCGATATAAACTGTTAGATGCAGAGAGGACCAAACGCTGTAACCCTAGTGTGCTCCCCATACCTGAGTGTTCTGCAGTGTCAGAGAAATATGAACAATATCACCTATGGTTACAGTTCCTTCCTCATAATTTAAAAGAAGGCTGACCACTTGATTTTTTTGCAAGAATTATTTGAAATGTTCAAATTTTTTCCTGAGCACCCTTTAAAGTGTTTAGAAGTGTTTTTAATGAGCTCTTTTTGTTCCCATGACAATGTTCTTGGAATGGTTGTCTGCAACACAGTCCCTATACCTTTCCTACATCTTTAGGGGTCAAAACACCTTTCAGCTGGCCTTGTTCCATACGTCTTAGATCTAGCTTAACCAGTTTCATACACTCAGTGTGAGTTTTACATTTCATTCACTCTGCATTGTCCTGGCAGTTGTATCTGTATCTCAAATATTTGCTACACAGCTCCTATGGCCTCTCTTCTTCCTCACCTTTAATACCTTATAACATGATTGGCTCTGGGCTCTGCTGGCTGGATACATCTGGCTACTGTGGTCATGGTAGAGGAAGGAGCTCTGATGCTTCATACTGGCAGCTATGAGTGAATAGTCTCCCCTTGAGATCCCTAGGAAAAGCACACTCTCTTCTGCTGTATGGTGCTTTGTCCTCCTCTCCACAGCATGATTCCATACACAGATTTATTCCAGGTGCATCACCCAGGGTGTGGAGGAACATGGCAGGAGCAAAGTAGGTCTAAACGTCTACAGAGCCCCATGAACCAGCACATTTGGGATGGCTATAACTTTGGATCCTTACCGTGCAACTGCTGCAGGAAGTGCGCAGACTGGAAAGCTGTGTCACGGGACTGCCTTTTGCAAACAGGTATTACTCTAATAACGGCTTTTTTCTTTTAATATTGTCTTGGGTTGATTCTTATTTCTTGAGGGAGTACCCAGAGTTTGGACACAAAGGTCCTTTATGGTTTTGTTGGTTTTTTTTAAGTTGACTGTTTTTCAGTGAGCTTGTGAGCATGTGTGAGTGTGGTGCATGTATGTGTTTGTCCTGAACTTTACCAGAGGATGCGGCATTTGAAAGGGCCAGAAACATTTGTCTTTTAGAAGACAAAATGTGGTAGGTCAGCACTGGAAAAATACATTCCCTTCATTAAATTTACTTCATGGTGTCTGGGGCCAGTATTAATTGGTGAATATTGTTCTGTGCATTTTAATATCTGGATGAATGTTTTTCTATGTGGAACTTGTAGAAATTGTAAAACCTAATGATGCTAAATAAAAAAACTGCCAACAACCTCACTACATACCAAGCCAAGTGAATGAACAAATGTGCATAGAATAAACAGGCAGGATTAGTGCCTAGAAATGGACTGGCATTCAGAACAAAGCAAAACACAATTGAAACATACAAGATTGCTGAAGCTCTTGGAACTTACTTTAAAAATACAAAGCAAAGAAAATATATAGGTAAAAGGTAAAAAGCAGGCTAAAACCACCAGGTATTTCTGAAGAAGAGCACTCCACTCCTATGCTAACATTAAAGACCAAGTGTGTTAATCTGTGAGTCTGTATTTTCTTTGTATGCACAGAGCAGCGACACCTTGAACTGTGAGCAGAGACTCTCCTCTTTCCTTTGTTGCAGTTAACTTTCATTTTTAAGTGTTCATGTACTGTCACCATTATTTTTGGCTTTTTATGTACCAAAAATGGCTGGTAGTCAAAAGAAGAATATTCCTATAAACTCTGTGGGATCCTCTGTCTTTTACAGACTGGAGGTACAGCAGATGGAAACCTGTTCTAGGGTTAGGAGCAGGGATTGTGGTCCTGGAGGTCACTGGGAGCTGCTGTCTCTCATGTAAGCAAGATGTGTGTGTCTGTAGCACCTTCCTCTGTGTCAGGCTGCTGGCTTCCATCAGGTTCCCAGTGTCTGCCTGGCATGGCACTGGGAGGACAGCAGAGGAGCCTGAGCCTTTTGCAAAGACAAGAGACAGCAAACTGGGTGAACACTAGCATTTTACCTCCCCAAAAGGCAGGGACATCATGAAGCCCATGGGATCTTTGCGAGAGTATAGAATCACCAGCTTGTAGCATGTGTGCAAGGCAACATTTCTTGCTGAAGCTCTACACCTATTCTGAGTGTTATTGCATTAATTTCTTCGAATTTATGCTTTTCCATTGCAACCTGTTCCATAATATGCAAAGAGATCTCTGCACTTCCACTGACTGATCAAGAAAGAGCTGTGTAGCATCAGAATTTTTAAGATGGTAGCAACATGAGAAGAACTTAAAGCCAATATCATGACTGGCGTTAAATGACTGAAGTACGTGAGACAAATAGAATTAGTAATGTGACAGCACAGGACCAGGCTGTTTGGCCTTCAGGATTGTCTGCTGATTCCCCTTTGGGAACTAGTTAGCTGCAGACATGGAACAGGGACAATGCATCCTGCTGTTCCAGAGGATGGAAACAAGGCTTGGTGTGTCCCTGTCCTTGTTCTTTGATGTTCAGGATATAGGCATGAAAGACATGGACCTACTGGAGCGAGTCCAGAGGAGGGCCACAAGGATGATCCGAGGGCTGGAGCACCTCTCCTACAAGGACAGGCTGGGAGAATTGGGGCTGTTCAGCCTGGAGAAGGCGCAACAGAGACCTTATAGCGGCCTTCCAGTACCTGAAGGGCCCTACAGGAAGGCTGGTGAAGGCAGGTAGTGATAGAACAAGGGGTAATGGCTTCAAACTGGAAGAGGGTAGATTTAGATTAGGTATTAGGAAGAAATTCTTTGGTGTGAGGGTGGTCAGACACTGGAACAGGTTGCTCAAGGAAGTTGTGGATGCCCCCTCCCTGGAAGTGTTTAAGGCCAGGCTGGATGAGGCTTTGAGCAACCTGGTCTAGAGGAAGGTGTCCCCGCTGATGGCACGGGGGTTGGAACTAGATGATCTTTAAGGTCCCTTCCAACCCAAACCAATCTATGATTCTATGATTCTATGATCTTTAAGGTCCCTTCCAATGCAAACCATTCTATGATTTGCATAATGTGTTGCTACAGCCTGTAGGTAGAAGCTGACTGCAAGTCTTGGCCTTATTTTTGTCTCTTAAAAACTGTTTCAGTGAAGTATTACGAAATAACATTGCTTTTATGTGATAAGTTATTTGGAAGCATGTCTATACGTGCAAATAAAATCTATCATCTTGTCCAGTTCTCTGTGCTGTGTGTCACTGGGTCTTGATGAAAGATGTTGCTCTTCACATTTTAAAATAGGGCTGGTCTTTTGCAATGTTGTTGACATCTCTGGCCTCTCAGTTGTTGCTATATTGAGTTGTCATGGGAAATCAACCTGAAGGACATTGGTAGCAGGAAACTCCAGCTCTCATCAGAACTGCAGAACTGGGGCGGAGACAGACTTCAGAGTGATCTGAGGGAAGACCTGAACTAGTTTCATTGTTGATTAGATATGGTTCAGATAAGAAATGATT
This sequence comes from Antrostomus carolinensis, assembly GCF_000700745.2. Lineage (NCBI taxonomy): Eukaryota > Metazoa > Chordata > Aves > Caprimulgiformes > Caprimulgidae > Antrostomus > Antrostomus carolinensis. The sequence goes on from NW_010334160.1 coordinate 11,806, forward strand.
CTTCAACATAGATTATTTGTGTCTGGAAGGAGGTTATCAATGACTTCAAAACAGTGCATTAAGAAGACTGCATGCCATCCTTGTTCAGAAGAGCTTGGGCGGCTGACTACAGTCTGGTTTTGCTTCCATAAATTAATGGAAAACTTTTTATGTCTGTCAGCTCATGCACTGACTTTTCAACGTTCTGCTACAGACAAAAATAAAACAGCAACATTTTGGTTTTGGGTGGGTTTTGTTGTTTGTTGTTTTGTTGTGCTTGTTGCCTCATTTCAGGGCGGAATGTTTTAGCATCTCCTGTTACTGGAATACACAGCATTCTCTCTCATTGAGATGCCTAATCATAGTATACCTGACCAGATATTCAGATCCAGTATTTTAGTCTCACTGGCACATTCTAATAAATGTAGATGCTTAACTGTTCCTAAGAGAGAGGTATTTCTCAAACACCTAAAGAACTGGTAATCTTATAAAGGGATTTATTTACTGCTACCTCTGCAACTTCTTGTGTGAGCTTGGATGATTTCTTCAGCCTTTTTGCCCTTCACTTACCATTTTTAAAATTAGCTTGGCTAATTTGTCTGCTAGGAGGTGGATGAGCAAATACTAGTGGTGCTGCTAGGAATATTCTGGCATTAACTGAGCTCCAAAATATGATGCTAAACAGTTTTTCCTTGCTTTTTTCCTGCCTTGTATTTATAAATTATAGGATCTTCCAGGATTCTCTCTTGCCATATAAATACTTAATATAGTGAATCTCCAGCTTGATTGAGATCCCTGGAGATTATTCTAACAAGACACATTAATATATTGCAAGGGAAGGAGAGGAAGATCCTAAAGTCTATTAAATTTTCCTGCACACCCCTAAAACCTGACATGCACACACTTAAAATTCCGCTTTCACTGAGCCTGCTGCTTTCCCATGTAGTCAGTCAGAGTTTTGTTGCTGAGTCCTGGCACAGCTGGAACAAGATCTGTCTGAGCAGCGGGAGAGGAACGTGTGGCACCAGAGTCTCTGTCCTATAAGAGTCTGTTCCCGGAAGCCCTTGGGGACAGCTCTGCTGTCTGGTGATCCTCTCTCATCCATCCTTATCTTTTATTTCATCTCAGCCCCAAGGGAAAGGTTCCTTCACAAGCCCTTTGCTCACAAAAGGCACCTCAGCTGCCAACCCTTAACACTTACATGAAGAGGAGATTTGTTGATGTGAAATACATGCAAAATTCAGCAGCCATTATAAAATATTGAACAAATCTACATGAGAGAGGCAGGCATAGAGAATTTCCCTCTAGTTCTCAGTTCTGTGGTTCTCTCTCTGTGCTCTTGGCTTGTCTTGTTTCAGGGTAACACAATGGTGTTTACTTATTTTAATACATTATTTACATTTTCAGATCTTAGGAGGAATTGTTATTGATGCCTGAATTTAATTAGCATGGGACTTGGTAACAGCTTAATAAGAATGAACTTACAAGCCATTCATTATTCCTTGGGAAATACTAAGATTTATTAGCAATGTCTCCAAAATTAATTAGTTTAAAACTGGTACTTTTCAGAATTAAACTGGGAAACTTTGGTTTGTTTATTTTTAGGCTGTAATTATGTTGAGTAGGTTTTTTACTTGAATTCAACTGTCTTAATTCAAAGCCATATTTCAATTATATACTGTTACACAGTTATTGATAAGCATACTCTAAAAGAAATCCTGTATTCTTTCCTGGAATCCAGTGAATGCCTGTGAAAGATTAATTATGTTTCCAGAATCGTTGCAAACAAGAAAGTAAATGGGAGCACAAATTGATTTTTATAATCAAATATCAGTAAAAATATGGAATGATGATAATTCATTCTGTGCCATAGAGAAATTAATTCCTAAATATGAATTACAACAATCTTATTTTGTTGGGAATATCTGAGAGGATGAAATATTGTAAGCCTTTCAAGCTGAGGGTCCTTACCTAGATTTGCTACTGCGCGAGTTCTACCTGGTTACACCTTTTTGGAGATCTACTTTGTTTTCAACTGTGTCCAGAGCCACTACTGTCTTTGTAATACCAGAAGTTGACATGAGTTTTTAAAGTAGATCTGCAAAACTTCCTCAAATGTTTATCTTCCTGCGCCCATCCATGCCTTCCATTTAGGTTTTAAACTAGAGATGTTGAACTAGTGACATACAATTATTTTATCTTCCTCTCTATTGTCTCTTTTTCCTACTTTTTGCTAGTGGAAGCAAATAACTGAATGGTTTCCTCTTTGTTTATTCTTTTTTTCTTTCTCAGTGGTATTTCAAGAATTCAACCTCAGAAAATCTGTACTGTCAAAAAGGAGTATAGAAAAGTTATAAGAAAGCAACAAAAGAAATTCTGAATGCTATTTAATCTGATGCATTCAATTGCAAATAGGAGTGCAAGAAAAATGTGGGAAGGAGAGGAAGGATAAAAATAGTGAAATTCTATTGAAGCACGTTTTATTAGTTTTTGGTGGCAAGCTGGGCAGGAAATTTTATCTTTTGAGGACATAAGAATGATTGAGGAATTTTTGACATAAATAATTGTCTCTTCACACCTCCCCTTATAATCTGGGACTCCATACTATGTTTTAGCCTTTTCAGAGACTCAACAAAAGAGAGGACAGAGCCCCAAAGGCCTTGTTTCTACTCTTGCTTTGTATATAGGAATTGCTGGTCTGCTTGGAAAAGCTAGCTCTTCTGTTACACTAGAAAATCTCATGGACAGGGAAGATCATATATGCAGTTTTAACCCATGGGAAGCAACAGGCTGTTACAGAGAGAACTACTGTGTTTACTTTGAGGTCCTGCATTTATTTAGCTTATCACAGAGTCCAGCTCTGTTGTTGCATGGGGTAATGGACTCTGACAGCAATTTGCCATTAGAAGCAACCACTTACCCCAAATCCACTACCACAGATAGCAAAAATATGAATAGCAATGCCAGCAGGTTTCTGGGCACTCTGTCTTCCTGACATTATTCATTAAATACAGCATATGTTCTCGCAATTGGTCAATTACTGCTGTTAACAAGTGGTTTATTAGCACATTAACCTGCATTAAGAGAGAATCTTGTCTGTTAACTGCTGGAGATAAGCAATTTCTCAAGCTTTATAGATTTCGGTAGTCACTTTATGTAATGACATGTACAATTTTCGGAATCGAAAAAATGGGGAGGATTTTCAGAGACCTGATTTTGAGTAGTATCTGGCAGTACTTGCGGCAGGCCCATACCTGTGGCATTATTCTTTATTCAAAGTTGTCTGCTGTTTAGAAGGCCTTCTGGAGTATTGTGACCACATGAAAATGTTGGAGAAAAATCTGTTGTTACTGGACTGATGAAAAAGGTTGACCTGAGAGCTCTAGAAACTGACGTGTGTTTCCTGAATATTACTCAGGTCTTCTCAAGATCTATGAGGAAAAGTTTTATCTTAGTCTAGATGGGATTTGTAGAGTAGAAGGCTATATTTGATATCATACTTGATACTTAATATTAGATATTTGAAAATGACTCAGGATTCCTGAGCAACTGCCAAGGTACAGTGCTCACTGAAGAGAATCAAGGTACTAAAACAGAGAGACAAAGAACTACTTGACCAAATACCACCCAGTATCCCAGGGCCTATTGTTGATATGTCTAATCAAACCGTGCCATCTTCATTTTCCCTGTTAATAGCCCTGTTTATTCTGAAGTGGATGACAAAGACAGTATCTGTGAGTAAGAGGACCTGGTGTATGCTTCATGGTGTAGAGAACAAGGGGAACAAGCAAAGAGAATTCAAAGCTCCCCTGAACACTGAAGTGATGGACAAGGTGTGGCAAGAAGAAACCGTGCTCAAGAAACATACTTTAAATGCTGCTTTCACTGGCATGCACTTGTGTATTGGGGACAGCCTTATGCCAGACACATGCTGCTCTGCATGCACCAAGAATAGAGTTCTTACAGAAGAGGAGTAGAGAAGAATGAAGTGTGTTTTTCATTGCACTCTCCCATCACCCAGCCACAAATGTGCTTAGTAGGAAAAGTCAGGCTCAAGACTCCACAATGCAATGAGAACAGGGACTGTAAGTATGGCACAGAGTCTGAAAATTAATACTCAAAACCAGCTGAAGCCTCACGGTTGCTTTTGCAGAAGTGGTGAGCAATGTGTATGTAACCTCTTCAGCACTCCAGAAAGAAAATTCAAATTCATTCCCATCTAGTTGGTGAAATAAAACAGGAGGAGGAGATGATATGTAGGGTTCATATGAATAATATTTCCCTTCTCTCCAAAGGATTTTTTGAGTCTGTCAAAGAGTCAAGATATTATGCAGATAGTTTAGAAAGTAGCATTCTCATTAATATAAAATCATTGCCTAGATGAAGATGCTGAGCAGTCGCTGTGAGGCCAAGGGCAGTAGTCTGTGATGTCCTCCATCAGACTGCGCTGTGCAGTTTGGATTGCTTGAGTGCTGTGATAAGGTTTTGGTTTGCTAGTTGCACTGGGAGAAGGGAAGGACTCCCCATATTTTACCTCTGCTTTCTACATTTATTCACTCCTGTCAGAGAATTGATTGTAGGCTGGGAATTTTAAGAGTACTCAAATGCCTTCAGGTAGCAAGCTCAAGGATTTGGTCTCCTTAATCATTAATATACCTTTAAAACCCTCAGAGGCATCCTCATGCTGTAGGTTTCCATAGGTAACAGTGTTTTCATTAATATTTCCTGAATGGAGTATTTTGCATGTGCCTCTTCGTGTTGCCCCAGATGGTACTTAGCAACTATTCCTCCCTAGCCTAGATGATTTGCCTTGTTAAACTTAATCTCAAGGAAATAAAAATGCTACCCCATTAATACTAAGCCTGACCTTCCTGCTAATTACCATCCTTAGCAAAGGGTTAAGTGTCATGCTGTTTTATGGTTATAGCTGGCTATAGTTTTTCTTGTTGGACTCATTAGCACCAACTGCCTTTGAAAATGCCTTTCAATTAATATAATTTTCACATATTTCTTCACTCTCAAATTATGTTGGAAAGGATCGTAATCAAGGAAAAATTGGTTTGTAATGGGAATTGTGGAATTGGGAACCACCAAATAACTCAGCACAGCTTTATTTCCAAGTAAAGAGTATTTGTATTAACTTTCAGTCTAATTAAATTAGTTGTTCAACTAGGTAAGAATTTTACAGAGTTTAAGGGTGTTATTAATGATGTTTCTGCTGTACGTAGTAGGTATGGAATATGAAAACACATCAGCTCTCTTTCAAGTCTTGCGTCACAGCTGCAACTGATGTTGGATGAAATTGCTTAGAAGGTGAGATGGCAATGGAAAAGAATTTAATTTTTGAAAGAATTTTCAGAGACTTCAGGACTTTGATTCTACACATTTCTGGACCTGTAATATTCTGCCACCTACACACAGTTCTAAGTGCCCTCAATACAGTGAAGTTGTGGGTGATATTCTGTCAGAAGGCATTTCATCTAATGTAGCTGTTGTAACTGTTGACCCTGTGGTCTTTTTGTTAAGCTGAACAGCATGTTATCTGATGAACTAATTATCCAGCTAGCTTCCTTGTGATCAGCACTCAGAAATGGAAAATTCTCCTGTCTTGCTTCCTTTTCTCTGATCAAAAAAGTCCTTTGGCGTCTTGTTATTGTGCGTGTAAGTTGAGCTGTTGAATTTGTATCCACTCCTAATACATAACATCTCTTAAAACTGTCAGCTGCGTTACTGTTTTTGTGCATCAGCACAGATGCCATCTTGTAGAGAGTTCAGAGATGACTCAACAGGGATACAATTTATATATGAATTAAATCGCTCTTTATTGGATGATTCCCAAATGGAATGAGAAATAACCTCCTTTAGGTAGCTATTGAGACCTAAGTCATATGGACTCATCAGAGGGGTTTAATTAAGAATCATCAAATTGGACACAGTAGAAGGAAACATGGATATTTGTATACCATGATGGCCTGAAACCTTCTCTGAATACAGTTCTTCCAAAGAATTTCTGCATTCCTCTCCATACTTACCTTGTTTGTTTGTACATGCCTGTTTTTCTTCTTTCTAGCAGGCAGAGAAGGCAGAGTATGTTGAAAAAGTATTCCCTGAGAGGTGACATTAGATAGAGGGTGAATACCCTTTTTAACAGCATAGTGAAGCAGTCAGAAGCATCTCACAGCCTTTCTATGTGGCAGCTCAGCTGTGATGGGATGGAGGAAATGGGGAAACAACTTTATGGCGGTGGGTCAAAGGAGATACACTTCTAACAAAAGATAATGGAAGAGATGCCTAGATCCTGAAATTTTGGGCTGATGTGCCAACCCCAAAATGTGAATCTTGATTTACTACAGCAAATGAAGATGCTTGATATCATGAGTCCTCACAGAAATTAATCATATAAAAAAATACACTCTATTTTTTATCCTCTAGAAAGCTTTAGGGATTTGAGGCCTCTAGACATTGGAGCTTAAAGAAAAGCATCACATATCAATAGATGCATCATATATAGTAATAAGACAGTAAAAGTGCAAGGTACTGAACAACTTTTCTTCTAACTGCATTCCCAGCCAATCTTATCAGAACACAGATGATTTTATACATATTTTGATTATTTGGAAGGGAATACTTCCTTTTGTGGGCTCTCTGGCACAATTGGGCCTTTCAGGATTTGGGTTTCTAGCAAGACAGTGATGTTCTTGAAATCATTACAGGGAATTTCTTACCTCATGGGAAGAAAAAAAGTGAAGACAAAGTGTGTATTTATATTATGGTTTAGGAAAAAAAAAAGTTTTTCTCTTTCTACTTAGAGGAAATTTTGACTCTAAACCAGCAAGGAATCCTTTCTGATGTCAAATCCTCATCAGAGAAGATCTTGACACATAGCACTCTTTGATCCCTTTTGAATGAAACTCAGTATAACTGAATGCACGTGTCCTCTAAATTTGACCTGCTGTTGTAAAGGAGATCAACACATTCAGTGGGGAGGAAATGAAGAGGTGAAGCTGTCAGTTTATTTGTCCAGAGCATCAGAGATCAAAGACTGGGGTGCAGTTTCTAGAAAAATTGCTTTGACATCATCTCATCTCTCCAAGTCAGTACACACCCCAGTGGAAAAGTAACATACACACACGTCAGTGTCATATTAGATCTACAGATGGCAACTGCTGAGAGAAACTAATCCTGACTAAGGAGACTCTTGGAGGCACTTGTGATACTGCCTGAGCTTTTATGCTTTCTGCACTTAATCAATTTCTTTTTCTCTTGAGGTTTGCAGTCTCCATTTCTTCCATGCAGATTACATCATCTTCTGAACACACTGGATTCCTGTAGATCTTACTGCTAAGGTGAATGTGGTTAATACCACTTAGTGAAGGGAGAAAGAGCTCCCTTCTCAGCTGTTGGCTGAGGTTACTTATCCTATAGCCACTTAGCTGAAAGGAGATAGGGGACAGAGCTCTGTAGGTCGCATTCTATCCGGAGCTCTAAGGAGCCTTATTTCCAAGGAGGATTTTTTATAGAGGTGCTTGGAGAGCTACAATATTTCCCCTGCCACAGACAATGACTCATGCAGACAAGCTTTAACACAAAAGGATTTGTAGTAATCCAGATGTAGTGGTTTTCTTTCACAAGGAATAATGAGCAAGAATTCAGTGCAGCTGTTTATAATGGCCATCAGAGGGACTTCTCAGTTTAGGGTGTAAGTTAGTCCAGTTAATGTGCCAGAAAACAGATAATAAAGATTTCAAGTGTGCTGTCACCAAATCATTGGAGTTCACAGATGATCATCAGTCTCAATTTCACTGTATTGGCAGTGGTACATAATGTTGAGTCTTTCAGCAGGAGGGACCTGGACTGCTCAGCTGCACACCATAGACTCTCTGCTGCAGCAGTATTCTTTCAGTTGTAAGTCAGAGCCTACTCTTTGAGAATGCATGAATTTATGTTCTGCCAAACATTCAAATTCCATGTTCCTGTGGTGTTTGATAGAGACATCTGTCCCACTGTGGGTTCTGGTGGCTCTAATGAAGAACACGGCAAGTGTGGCACTGATTCCAGTTTAGTCCTTTCCTACATACACTCAATAATATCTTTTAGTAAGAGAAACACTACATCTCTAGCGTATGCACAACTATCATTTTCTTTATAAACAGATTTCTATACCACAGCTAGTTATTAACACTTTATATTTTTATATGTTCTTATATATTTTTAAATTACATTTAAGGGGACATGGACAAAAGGTTGTTTGTACGATGGGAAGATCCTGGTAACATGACTGAGATGAGCAGTCAGTGCATGAGACCCAGGCTAGATGTGAGAGGGCACCTACCTAGGTGATGGTATGTAAGTTGGCAAGCTGTGGAGAAGTTAGCATGGAGCAATGAGGGACTAGTGTGGCACACCCAAACAAGGGCAGAGAGCCGGTGCTTGGGTCTTTGAAGTCCTGTCACAAAATGTTTGTCATACATCAGCTTCATCTTAAGCCTGGGCAATTTTTCTGGTGCTCCTACTGATTTCCGATTGTTCCAAAACCTCTCTGCTTTAAAGCTTAGAATTGCTGGTTTGCACATATTTTTTTGCTAGGTTTCTTTTTTAAAACAAAACCAAAAACCTTTAAATAATTAATTTTCCTCCTCTTTACATGTACAGAGAGCATCAGCTTGCACTTTACTTGGACAAACAGTTGCCATTTCTTAAAATAACTGCTCCTTTCCCTTCAGGAACACTCTTTGTTCCAATTTAAATTATTTTTTCTTGAACAAGAATGAGTATTATTCACATTATTCTGCTATTGCCTTGTACAATGCTATTCTGTTTCACTGGAAGTACTTGTACATATCCTGGAATTGTGTTTGTTGTCCTCAAAATCACGTTTCTTGGTATTTACAGTGATGAGCTAATACTCTAATAATCCCAGAATGTTGTGTCTTTTTTGTTTGTTTGTTTGGTTGTTTTTTTTTTTTTTTTTTGGGGGGGGGTTTGTTTCTAAATGATTCGCCATTTAACAGAAGAATTTTAGTTCTGGTACAGAACCTAGAAGCACAGCTCTATGCTCTGAAACACTTTTTTCAATTCCTTTGGAACTTATCAGCAGCAAGGTCTTACTATTTAAAAAAACAAAAAAACCCCAAGCTTTCATTTATATTGACAGTGCTTCTCCATTTTTTTGTCACCAGAAAACACCATTGGCATCTCCTCCTTGTGTCCTCTTAATTAATTAGAATATTAAGGCTCCTGTAGAACTATAATCGTCAACAATTCTCTCCTTATGCTAGCTAGTTCAGAAGTACACTGTATCTTCTTTATGCTAAACAGTAATTTTTCATCTGAGACCATACTGAATGCTTTCCTCAAGTGTGATGGATTAGATCTCCCTAATTTCCATAGAAAATCAGTTGCTCTAACAAATAAGGTCACGTTATCCTTCACTGTGTTTTATATTTACTGATATTCATTCCTTAATATTTTTCTTGGTTGAGATCAGGTCTTGTAGTTGCCAGTGTCCCTTTTCTCACTCTTTTCAATAATACTGCCATATTTCTGATTCCTGACTTGCATGTTTTTGCCTCTGATTTGACATGAGCTGAATTTGTTTATCAATATCACCTTCTCTTGCTTTAATGCCATCTCTATCTTTTCTGAACAGTTCATCCTATTCAGTGCAGTGTTCAGTCATGCTTACTGTGCCTTTATGTTTTCCTTAATGTTTATAATTGTCTGGTTTCATGTCTTACAACAGGACTTGCAGTTCTTCCTCCCAGTTGTTGCCTTTGTTGTTTGCACTAAATACAACAGCTGTTTGTCTCTGCCTCTGCTTCTGTGTTTTGTATTGTCATACCCTGTATCATCTGCCTGGCTACTGCTCCCATCTGGCATCCTTCTCGCTCTTGTTCATCTCTGTGCACAAATCCATTGAGCTAATTAAGGACCTAGACCTTCAACTGCTCTTCTGCAAGGCCTTTCTTCTCTGCATGGTCAGTTAAAATGAATACAGTATTCAGAGTATCGCTTACCCTTTATGTTTAAACGTTTCTGAAGTAGATCTGTTTTTCTGATTCTTTCGTGGCTTATTTCTGGGAGTGATTCTTGTTCTCAAGCTTTGCAGTCAGTTGGTTCATATGTGTTAGGTTCATAAATCCAGCCGGTTCATCTGAGATGCAGGTGACTGTGTTTTTATCCCTTTTATTGGTAGCAGAAACTGAATTTCAGTGCAAACGTGAATGACAGTAAGTTATAATTTTACTTTGAAATAGTTCATTGTATTGATTAGAAATAGCTGTTTTCATGACTACATCTGACAGGAAACTTATTCATGGCAATATTTCCAAATGATAGACACAGGGGAAAGGAATCAATCTAAAAAGCCATATAGTATGTTTGGATTATTTTGTTTTGTTTTGGTTTTTTTTGTTGGTTTGTTTTCCTCTATTTCTAATTAATGAAGATAAAAGATCATTGCTGAGAACCTATTCAAATCTACTCTTGGTTTATGCTCTAGACCTTCAAAAACATTTTCTCGGGGGGGTGGGGAGGGGAAGAAAACCACCATCATTGAAATAATATATGGCAATCTTTGGCTGAACAAATCTACACAAATACTGCTAATCCCCATCTACTCCAGAAATGCAGGATTGCTGTCAAAATACACTGTCTTTGGCTCAGAAAACACAGAACGCTGCTCAGGAAGGTAAAGTTGATAATAATGGAAAGGGTTGTTGTGGAGGGCAAAGGGACTAACTGTACGTTGCAAGAATGTTTCAAGTACGTAGAAGAAACAAACAGTACTGAATCTTTTATTTCTTATGCTTGACTTAACACTACATTTCTTTGCAGAAAACCCTTTGGCTGTGCAAGCAATTAAGCAAATTCTGCCCTTAATTGTTTCCTCTCCATTCATTTCAATGAGAGAGCAATGATGGAATAAAGTCTTAAAACCACTTCACCTGAAGTGCAGCCCGACGGCAGGCAGGACTTCTGCCCTGTGTGTGTGAACTGTTCAACACTGCCTACACCTGAATCTGCTCTTAAACCATCTATTTCATTAGGATGAAAGATGAAGTGATATAAATGTCTCCCCAGTTCTTGGCATTGTTGGTTTTTAATCTGGGATCTGGAATTGTAAAGACCGGAATTGCAATGATTTGAACTGTGTTACCTGCTTAAAAAGTAAGTAGGTTGACAACGGAATATAGTAACTAGAATTTTAAAGAAAATGTGACAGGGGAAAGGACCCTTCTCTCTCAATGACCATAGTTGTCTCCATTGGAACTGCAGGTCAGCCCCATGGTCTAGGGATGCTGCTGTGTGTTTCTTCACTGCTGTGAGTTATTCGCTACTGTTATTCAGAACAGAAAGGACAAAAGGTGATGGAGAAATCTCCCTCACTCTTAGCAACCCTTGTTCGTTGTGCTTGTGCTTGAGAGCGGGTAACCCTGTAAAACCTAAGTTGTACATCCAGTTGTCCTCAAAATTTCTTTCCATCTCAACCTGTATTAGTCCCCCAAATGACCGTCTGTAATCATCTGAGTTTCCCACAGTTCTCTCAGCTGCATCTTTGGGGTCAGAATGAGGGCAAACGTTTGAGCTGTATGTAAGACTCGTGTCTCTATGATATTACAGGGACTTGGTTAACAAGTTGCACTCATGTTGTAGCTTATTCCTCTTCTGAGAGGGGGAAAATGGGTTCAGGCACTGTATTCCTAAACTATTTCATTCACAATGTTTACAGTCTTGAACAGAGATTTAAATGACTAACGTGGCAACGTACTGAAGCAACAGCAAAACGTACAATTCCCTAGTGCCCAGAAAGCAGGTGCACTTAAAAGCTGTCAGCCAGCAAATCCTCTTTGCTTTCTGCAAAACTGTGTATTTCCATCAATTTACTTTGCCCCAGACCACTCAAATTAAGGTTGCTCTGTCATTCTGTTGCCATCTCAATTTTGCATCTTCAGATGAAAGCCAGCACTGATGTGGATGTATCCAGATAAGGAGAGATTGCACCATTATTTATTACACTTGAAATATATATCTTTTGCTTTTGTGCAAATGGATTGCAATAGCATTTAAGATATGATAACAGGCACCCTGACAAAGTTACTGTCCTCCAATTAATTATCCTGAATTTCTCCTGATTCAGTTTCAGCCTTTTAGTTCTGATAAAGCTATTAGTTTCATTGTTTTACCACTTCTAGCACAACAAGATATTCCAGGTCAGGACTTGGACCTATGAGCATATGAGGATTGTCCAGCAATTCATTTCTGATCAGATGAGCCCTGGAGAGTTCAAATGTGTATCCAAGTGCATCCTAAAACCTTTGGAGGAGAAGTCTCATTAGAACAGACTTTCCTTTGAGGTTTTTGTCATCCCAGGCTGGCTTTGAAACAGAAATAGCCTCATTCGTGGCTTTGTTTTCAAGTATATGTTTTTTTCCCAATATTTCCATTTGTAGCTCTGAGCGAAACTGGGTAACAGAATAATACACAATTTAAAAAGAAAATAACCTCATTTTCTGGAGACAATCAAACAGTAGAGCTAGTCCAAGCACTGGTCAAAATGTAATGCTGGTGCTTAATCATTACGTGACTCAACCCATCCTCTTTCTTGTCTTGTTGTCATGGTGTTTGTAAGTGATGATTAGCTGGTGGAGAACTTGTTTTAATGACAAACCTAGCAATATCCAGTTTCTAAATTAATTCACTAAATGTATTTGTAATTAAAAAGATTTAATGTTGTTCTGCTTTTGTTATTTAGCTTTTTCAGTTTAATTGATTAGCTGTAAATTAAATCAAATGATGCTCTTCAATTCCTTCAGCACTTTGAACAGTCTGAATGTTTACATGAGTAAATGTGGAGTTCCCTCTCTGAATACCAGCAGCAAGCGATGAAATTCACTTTGCACAGTAAATGTAGTTATGTGAATATTTGTGGAAGTAATAGCATTTCAGGATTAATTCTGTGTTTCTCACAAGTTAAGAAGTTGTTCATGCTTACACATCCATCCTATTTTTATTTAAAAGTAAATGTAAAGACTCCAAATGAATGTGTTGCTAAAACGTAAATGAAGGAGACCACGACTATTCCTTTTTATGCCATTTGCAACTTGTTCTGTTGAGCCCTTTATTTATTGTCCCGGCTTTGCTAAGATAGAGTTAATTTTCTTCTTAGTGGTTAGAATAGCTGTGTTTTAGTTTCAGTGCAGGATTTGTTGGGAGAAGAATGTTGATAGAGCACTAATGTTATTAGTTGCTGCTGGAGCTCAAGGCCACTGTGTTTGGCTGGTTCACAGCTGCATTAGGACTGGGAGGGAGAAGCGCAGTGAATAGCAAAACCCAAAACTGATATATGGATGTGCCAATGAGATATTCCATATCATTCATAAGGCCCCACCTGGAGTACTGCGTCCAGTTCTGGAGCCCTCAACACAAGAAAGACATGGACCTGTTAGAACGAGTCCAGAAGAGGGCCAGGAGGATGATCCGAGGACTGGAACACCTCTCCTATCAGGACAGACTGAAAGAGTTGGGGCTGTTCAGCCTGCAAAAGAGAAGGCTCCGGGGAGACCCTATAGCAGCCTTCCAATACCTGAGGGGGCTACAAGAAAGCTGAGGGACTTTTCATAAGGGTAGTTAATGACAGAACAAGGGGAAATGGCTTTAATGACAGAACAAGGGGAAATGGCTTTAAGCTAAAAGAGGGTAAATTCAGATTATATATTAGGAAGAAGTTCTTCACTGTGAGGGTGGTCAGACACTGGAACAGGCTGCCCCAGGAAGTTGTGGATGCCCTCTTTTTTATGGCCAAGTTGGATGAGGCTTTGAGCAACCTGGTCTAGTGGAAGGTGTCCCTGCTGATGTCAGAGGGGTTGGAACTAGATGCTCTTTAAGGTCCCTTCCAACCCAAACCATTCTATGATTCTATGATATCATGTCATGTCAGTATATTAACCAGGGTTGACCAGAAGACGGGAGTATTCTCTCAGGAATTGCTCAGGCTTGTTCTTCTGGGGTTTCAGTTTTGGTTCTCTCTTGGCTCTGGGATCGCTGGCTGGCACAGCTGGGCATTGGTCGGCAGGTGGTGAGAAATTGCACTGCGCATCACTCAATTGTATATGCTCTTACTACTGTCATTATCATTAACATTTTATTTTAATTAGTAAATTGTTTTTATCTCAACCCACAAGGCTCCTTGCCCTTTTCCTTCCAATTCTCTCCCCTGATCCCTGGGTGGGAGGGAGAGTAAGAAAGTGACTTGGTGTGTGTTTGGCTGCAAGCCAAAAGAGTGAAACCACCTCATCTCTTTACCCATCCAATTCTCCCCCCTGTTCCCTGGGGGGGAAGTGACCAAGCAGCTTTGTGGTGTATGGCTGCTAGCTAAGTTAACCTACAACAGGAGCCCTAGGAAAATGTAGAAAAAAATGGACTTTAGCTCAGTGTTTTGCAAACTTTCTGGAAACAGTTTGAGAAGAGAGCTTCGTCATCTGTGGTTCCAAGCCAGAGATTAGCTCCATTAAATCTCACATCCAACAGCACTCGTTCTGAACAGTGAAGAGACCACCAAAGCTGAGGCCCAAGGTGCTGCTACACAAATGATTCCTAATGAAAGCTCCAGCAAAATGGACCCATCTCTGCCATCAGCCTTCTCATTTAGGAGCTGACATAATTAATCCTCCTTCTCATCTGCTGCCCCTCGTTATCCAGGTGGCCTGATGTGCTGTATTACACCCTTGGTAGATGTATTCCTTTTCAAAAGCACACCTCCCAGATCAGAGCTGTTTCTTTTGATTTGCTTTCTGACTCGCTGACATTTGCAGAGATGCGCCAGTGCATCTGAGCCCAAAACCAAGAAGGTAGAAAACACATGAAATTCCTTTTGCCTTTCATCTCCTCAGCCTTTGTAGTCAGACAAGATTTCTATTACATTGGCCTTTCTTTTCTTCTTCTCCCTTTTTTAAAAATTTTGCTTTCATTTATCCTGATCATCTTATTAAGATTGCTCAGCTCTTTCTCGAGTCCTGCCAGCAGAATTCTTAGCAAGTGTCCTCATGCTGTGACTCTCTTATGTAAAACATTCTTTATCACTTTGTAGCTCAAGTTCCTCTGAACTATATTCTTGTTACATCAAGATGCACTTGATTGAAGCTGGGAATGCAATTTTAAAGCACCACTGAAAAGAATTATTTTACTCAAACCCAGGTGTGTCTTTGGAGGGTATTGTAGTCTCCTTACTTCATTTCAAAGTTATCCTTTGTCAGTCTATGATACAGAGATTGCTTTCTGTCCCTTGTGTTGTAGTAATGAACTAGCAGACAGATTATGGATTCCTGCCTTTTTCTGCTTTGGACTAAAATTTGGCTAACCAAGTCTGAAGTTATCCTGTACTTGTGGCTTGAGCCTAAAATAAAACCTTCTGTTAGTACGTCAAACTAATAAACATTATCAACAGATAATTATTCTACCAGTCATCTGTCTATGCATTAAATATTGTTGTTTATAGAAGGTCTTGACTTCTGATGCTTCGTCTATCTAGTTTAATCTATGATTAGTATCTCTGTAGGTGTAACCGCACCTACATGCAGTTCATGCTTGCAGCATTTGTTTCCAGGAGGATGAGAGACACTAAATGGAATAATTTCATTGAGGCAGTTGTGATAACAGCCCTGATAGACATGTTTATGCTTCTGCAAAGAGTCAGGCCATGGAGGGCAGGCAGTTTATGAGCTGTGACAGTATTACCTCTCAGAGGTTTCTGGGAAGAACAAGCAGTTAACTGAGATCCAGAGAACAGAACTGCATCTCCTCCTACCCTGTCAGACACTGTTCTTCCCAGCACTTCACAGTTCATGTAAAAGACCTAGGGCAGTTGCAGCATCCTAAAATCTCCCTTTGCCCACTATAATCAAAGTCAGGAAATTTCTGTTATGCAGATTTTAATCTGGCTTTTCTTTCCTCTGCAGTTACTGAATCCGCAAATGTCATACACTAGGATTTTAAAGCTAAAAGTAAATCTTATTTGTTGATAGATTGCCAGTTGCATTTGTTGGGAATTGTGAAATGAGCAAATTATATGCTATTTACAGAGGGTTCACAAACACAGGTTATGGTTAACTGAGTTTTATATCTCATAGCAACTCATTTTCAACTTTTAGTGCTTTGGTCTGTATCTTGACTCTGTAAAACCTCCATTGGGAGGTGAAGGGAGTTTTCGGTGTATGCTTGAGTAAAAATGAAGTCACAAGAACCAGTGTTTGCTGAGCAGTTCTGAAAGCCATATGATTTATTTAAAGGTTGTTTTTAGTCTGTTAGATTTCAACTGGACAGCTAAACTCTTCTGTCACCGTCTGAGATCCAGCTTGGACAGCAAAGAGCCTGACAAGCTCACCCAGTTGAAAACTGGTCTGTAAAACTGCTGGGTGTTCTACTGCATCCAAATGGGTGTAAGATTTAACTGAGTTGCTTTGAGCTGCTTGTTATTTCTATCTGTGAGCTGGGAAGTCATCTCCAATTCCTGGTTCTGACCCTTGCTGCTTTGTTCTAGCAGCCATTTGGATTTTGTATTCTCTGCTCTTGTTCTTTCCCTTCTCTTTTGGAGCCGGACTCCTGACCAGCAATCCTGTAATTCCTGCAAAACAGTCTTTGTGGCCATATTTGACTCCTTATTTTTCTGACTTTTGACAGTGTTGTTACCTTGCCCTTCAGTTGCGTATCCACCTGAACTTCTCAGTTCCTGACCTTGCTTTATACAGCATTGATATTGGCCTGTCTCCCAACCTGGTGGCTGCAACCTGATCCTAAGCACTGGGGCTTGCTCTCTGCTGGATCCCTTCAGTAGTTTCCATAATTTAAACATGTTCCTGCACACTTACAGTTCTGAGCTGCAGAACTCAAACAGCAAAAAAATAGAGGACTATTTAATGTTGTGCAGTGATTTTTACTATTACCCCTGTAAGTACAGTTCTCTGATTCTGCTTTTCCTAGAACAACCAGACTAAAAGCCTTATTTTCCAAGCCTGAATGACTTAGGAGGGTCAGTTAAGGGCTTAGGTTTTAAAATCTGTTTAAGAGAGTTCTCTTTGCTTTTATGCCTCAACTAAAACAATAGGATAGTCATCTAGCAAAAGGATGCTCAGAAGTGTTGACAAGAGAAGCTATCCAGTTCACTGGGGTGGAGGGATGGGGTGGGGAGATGAAGAATACAGAATTCTGTGTACAAGCAAAGGTGATAAGTGAGAAAGGAGACAAATTTGAAGAACGTACAGCTTTCACAAGAAAGGGAAGTAATTATACCTGTCTGGCTAACTCTTCTGAGAGGTCATCCTGGTTGTATGTTACAGCAGATGAGATGGTATTACAAGTTGTTTTTCTTCATGTTTGTCTTTGCCAAGCCAACAATACAACCCTCTTGAGTACTCTCATACAAGTAGTTCTCTGAAGGTTACTAGTGGCAGGTAGCTGAGTCATCTTCTTGCTTTATACTTAGCAGTAATTATTGGAGGCATGGATTTACTGGGAGAGTCTAGAGAATGTTTCTCCTGATTTTGTGTCTGCCTGTTCACTGCCTGTATTCTTTAATGTGACACAAAACTTGTGAAGAGTAGAAGGCACCAAACCTTGAGGCTGGGGTTGTCCATAAAGTAAAATAATGTGAAGAAATTCTTGGCACTCAGTCCTCAGAAGAGGAGACGTGACACTAGCGTTACTTGTGGAGACAATTTTGAGTTTAACTTGGGAACTGTTTGGACTTAAAGGAAGTCTTCTAAAGTGTCATGAAACAATGAGAAGTTGTTCCTTGTGACCATTTCAGTTCTGCAGGTGTTGATGTGGCCAGATTAGGGGTGTCTCAGATCTGAACTGTTCTACACTGGTGGAAAGACAATAAGGCATTTTGTGAAAAATGGATTGATCATGTGTGATACTACGTTATCCTTTGCATTTGAACTCACTGAAGGTAAAAGGGATACAGCATATATCTGTTCCCATTGACACAAGGAAGGATGATAACTTGAAAGGTATGTTGTGTGAAGAAAGTAAAGAAATAGAAGATAATTGCATGAACTGCAAAGATGACACTGAAGAGAAAACAATGTGAATACAACCAAGTGGCCGGTATTTACAGTACTTCCATGTAATTATTTAAGTTAGAATAAATTGACTAAAGGCCATGTGTGCTAACTCCATTTATTTGGTAGTTTCTTCCAGAAGTGTTAAAGAAAGAATCACATTCCCACATTTGATATAGGGAGACAACCTGGAATTTAAGAGTTACAGCATCAGCCACCAAGCTCTCAAAACCAGCACAGCTCTGTATTTCATATTAGAGGCTTATGGCTTACAGAAAGGAGACAGGAGGGTGAAAAATCATTGAAAAATAGGTGTATTCTGGGCCAAGTATTTTTAATCATTCCCATATTAGAAAAAGGATGGGACTATGTCCAAAATAAGTCTATATTTTGTATAGATTTTTTTAAAAGTCTGTGATAATATTTCTTGCAAGATAGCCCTAAATGCTGTCGTGAAGAAAACTTAGAATCAATATAATGTTGTTAAGATGGTACAGCTTTATTAATGGTTTAAGATATACTGAAAAAGATTTCAATATTGTGGCATTAAGAGAGGTACAAACTAGGTCTAATGTCTGAAGTTTAGGACTATTAGTTTAGAAAACTAGTGCCAGTGCTGTGTTTCATCTCCAGTCCACTGGAAACAGCCTTCTGTAAAAGCAATATATACTACAGAATTATTTAAATAAACATCTGTATTCCTCAAACATAGAAGGTGTAATTAAAAAGGAAATCTGTAGTTCTACTAGAGATGTGGAAATGCATTAATTGATGCCCAGCCCCCACCCCCCCCAGTAATCCAGGTAGTTTTCCTTCTATCTTTTGAATTTAACCTTAAAAATCAACTGTTAGAATTAAACACAGTGCAAAAAAATGGTAAGGTGGCTGAACAGAAATGCAGAGGAGCAACAAATTTTAGACAAAGTGTCAACAATTCTTTCTGGTCATCCTTCTACTGAGCTTTGTCTATCTCTTTTCTGTGTACAGTACTATTATGTTAAGTAATGGAAATGCTCCTTCTCATAGGATTACTGCACTGTCTGAGATGTGGAAAAGTCATTGAAAACTCAGTTAATATCTCAGCTAGTTTTTTATAGCTTGTAGAATAAAGAGGGACTTTTTACTTCCAGTCTTGGTTCTTTTAAAACTCCCTGCTTGTAATTCACAAATATTGCTGTCAGCATCCTTTTTCTTTTCAGTTTTCTTACAGATGTTTTTTCTAGTTGTTTACATACTATTTGCTAGATAACTGGGAGGTGAGACCCTGGCTTCCCATAGCAGAATTTGGTTATACTTTCCATACAGATTTTTTGTTAACTCCTAGATGCCTATCACAATTATGGTTTTAGAACCATGAGTAAAAAAATGTAGGTGAAAGATCTAACTTACATAAATACCACTTTGGTATTGTTCAGTGCTTTTAGGATAGTAGCTTCAAATATTTTACAAGAAATATGTGAACTGTTCAAAATATCACCTCTAAAACATTAAATGAAAGCTTTTATCTCTGCTAGAAACTAGGGTAGGTAATTGAAACTGCTTCCTTAAAGCAAACACAGTGGGAAAACATGAAATGATGATCGTTTTGAACTTTTGTGTCTGCTCTTGTATTGAGACTACAAGGCCATACCTCTCTGGAAGTCCATGTGCTTTTGACAGTGATTTGGGCTGGGGTAAATAATGAGACTGTACTCTAGAGTGAAACACTCAGAATGTCTCAGTATCAGTACACAAATCTTGAGTGAACTCCTAGTCTTATTCAAAGCATTTCATTCTGTGAGGCTGGAATGTTCACTCTCCTATCATTTAAGCAATACCTTTTAAATGTTAAAGGATCAGGTGGATCTTTGATGAACTGAAATATCCAGGACACAAATGATTGTCACTACATTGTGACACAAGCCTCCTGCGGTCAAGATTTTTCCAGAGTGATTTTGGATGCATTACTGAAGTTTTGAGGTACCAGTTTGAGGTACTGAAGATGGTCTGAATTCCAGAAAATAATTGCTTAACATTTTGTGATTATAAGGCCCTATTCCAGTATTGGAAGCTGAGGGGGAATATAGTTGCATGCATTTCATAAATAAATCTCCCTGGCATTTCTTAGACCTCAACAGGGACTTAGTAGTCATAAAAGCATTTTCCTACCAGCTGTTTTATACAATATGAAAATGTTGATTATTAAAAGAACATATAATTAACTTCAAATGAATCTTTACATTACATTCAACTGCAATTAATCTTAACAGAGTTAATCAGCTATGGTTACTTAACATTTATATAATTGTTGCTGCTTCTGCATTAAAATAAACAGTAAATCAGTGAAGTTGTATCTTTATTCTATCCATTTTTTGAAGATACAATAAATATTAAATGATAGAAGGTTATATATCTATTGTGATGATAGATGAATTAGCAACATGACATCTTCATCTTTTGTACAGAGTATATTTATGTAGACCTAATGTAATAATAAAGCAACATCAAAATTTCTCTCTTTACCTGGAAATCATGTGTGCTCACACCTCAGTGCAGACAGACAGTACCTGCTAACTTCCCCCACCCTCCCAAGATCTGGAGTAAGCAGCTGCTGATAACCAAACTGAAGTGTATTGAAGATTACAGGAAGTGGTCTTCATGAGAAATAACCTCTCAATAGCATTGTTGGCATGAAAGAGTAGTGTTAGAAACAACCTTCAAATTGGAAAATCTTAGTTTCTTATGCTTTCTCTGTGTTTCCTCTTCAGTATCTTCTGATATGCTAGTAAGTGGACCTAGCATCTGAGAGAATTATTTGAAAAAGATTTTGAAGGGCTATGTGTTGACATGGTTTTTGCATAGTACCACTTCTAAAGCTTTTATTGTAGGCTAATGCAGTGCTGTTTAAATTCAGGAAAAAAGTTTTACTATATGGGCTTCTAGTGGAGATTCTACCCTGGCTCCTTAGTCCTTCGTAGAGCATTGAGGACACCTTAGAAAGTCAAAGGCCAGGTTTCAAGGGTGTAGTATTCACTCTCATGCTTAGATTTTTAAAGAGACCTCAGCTCTCGTTTAGATGACAAATAAGGAATAAATACTCAGGTAAAACCACACTTCTACTTACACTGAATCCCTTAGAGCAAGAAGGATGCAAGCAGGAAACTGCAGTGTTTGGGAGAATGAAGTTCTTAGGCTGGAATAGTTAACGGGCTATCTTTATTCAAGGTAGATTGCAGTGTTATGGTCTAGTCTTTAATATTTATGGAGCATTTTGAAGATGAATAGCATAATACAGAGCATTGTATTGCTACAGTGATTGGGACTACTGCTGTGAAATAGTCTAGTATTTTTTAATAAAGGTAGTAACTGGAAAATTATCCATCAGGGATGTAACCAAGCCTGAAAAAGAGCGATGTGAATGGCGCTCTTTAAAAAAAGAAAAAAGCCCTCCAAGACAAATAAACACTGGCTGCCAAAGCCTTATTTTATTAAATTAGCTCTCTTTTGCTCTATACTTGTTTGTCTTTTTAAATGTCAGTAGTGTACATTATATCTTTAAGAGTTCCCATTTGTGCCTTCCCTAAAGCCCAGCTGACTTTCAGTTACTGTCTGACACAATGAAACTGTGGCGAGCATTTATTTAAAGTTAGAGTGCACCCTTTTTCTCAATCTGCTGCTGTCAATACAGTTTGTAAAAATATAAATGCCAGTAAGATCTGTATTTCAGATTTTGTGCTTGTAGTCCTTGTCACAGAAGCAGTTGGTTTATACTGGTTACTGGTGAGGCTGCAGCCCCTCACAAAGAAGGAAAAGTAGTTTTAGATTCTCGTGTTGTATGTGGTTATGGGGTGCGGGGTGGGGGGAAGTTTGTTATAGTGTGAAAAGTGTGAAGATTATTGATACAGTGAGAAAAAAAAAACACTCTGGAAAAAGAACATCGAACCAGATTTCCTGCTTGCCATCCTTTACTCAAAGATAAGCTGAAAGCTGTTGTTTGGTCTGATTTTGACCTAGGTTTCATATGGTCTTGAAGGTGAAATCATATGTAGGGACTGGAGATAAGGGAACTTCATGTAACTCTGGAATTACTGAAAACTTGAGAGCCTTTGCCTCATCTTCTGTCTGCAGCAACAACATTCTTATGGTTTTCTGGTGCTATATACTCGGGATAGTAATCCCTCTTCTGGCTTTGACACAAGGGGAAACCACAACATGACTGAAAATGCAAATAACTTAGTTCTGATTTGGCTCTTATCTCATGTAAAGATTTTTATCTGCATTCTGGTGGCTTTCTGTTGTAGTGAATGCTTGGTCAGCTCTTCCACCTTCTACCTCATACTGAGTGTGGATGCCATATCATCTGGAATTATTCTGTAAAGTATAGGTTATTTATTTCTGAGGAGTGGAATGTTTTCCAGTATTTTAGTTTCCTTTATACTTTTGGTTGATTCTCTTTCATATGACTTCAGAGAAGTTTTCCCAGACAAAGCTGTTGCCCAGAAACACACCCTCTGGTCCCTATTGGCAAAAGCTCCTCTTGCTCTGATGAAACCTGCAAAGTTATAATAGCACCATTTAGGATAATTACAGCAAAATACCTCTTAGGAGTCATGAGTAGTTAAGTCATGAATGAGGAGGAGATGGTGGGACAAATGCAACTGAAGGACTTGATTCAAACCAGGTCAAGTCCTGTTACACATAGTACCATACTGATGATGACCATGTCAGAGGAACTAGCAGAGTGGGTTTTAACAGATTTCCTTGACTATCAAAGTTTAGCCTTCCAAATAAATCGCAGACATCTGAAACTCTGCCATTGGAGATAGTGTAGGCTGGATTCTTGCTCTGGGGCTGAGATGGACCTTAACTGAGATGTTAAATCAAAGAGAGATTCAGTCAAATGCTTGGGAATAGTCTAGTCATTGGGATAAAGTGCTTTGGTGCATGAGGAGAAAGCAGCAGGTTTGACACTGGGAGAGTTATTGACACTGGGAGGTTAAGGGCAGAGTTGTATTATCCCTGTGTTAAGCAAACTCAGATGGCACCAACAGTACTGCAAGAGAAGCGTTATCACCCTGCATCCTTCCAATGAAAAAAGACGTGAAGACACAGCAGCATTTCAGAGCTGATTTAGGGACTGTGAGATAAACACACATCTGAAGAGTCTATTTCCTAAGTGGGGGTGCCTAGAGTTTGGATTGAGCCCCATTGTCCACTTCAGACAGATGTTTATGTGGCATAGCTGAGAACTTTTGATATTCTGGTCATATTCAAGGTACTCCATTTTGGAAAAGCCTGCCCTAAAGCTGAGAAAGCTAAAGGCAACCTAGGCTAAAAGCAGCTGAACTAGGCAAAAAAGAGCCATGTAAAGTCAGACACTTCACTGGGAAGGTTTTAATGTGATAAAGTTGTGTGGCATGTTCTTGACGAATAAGCAGATTCATAAACAAATGAACAGATCTCTTCAGCTAGTTCTGAATTGCCTTCTTTTGATATATTAAGCTATAAGAGTTAGTTATTAATTTTCTAGTATGGATCAAAGTTCACATACAAAATGTTGAGGCTTCACAGGAAGCTGTTGACACATGAGAAGCTGGCAAACCAGGGTTTTTAGGCAAGAGTAAGTCATTAGCAATTTTTTTTTACAATGCAATATCCTCAGCTAATTAGAGCTCTCCTAGTTAGATTTGCCTGACAAGAGGAGGAAGGAGGAGTAGAATAAAATAAATAAATAAACACCAGTGAAAGAGGAAATTAGAAGAGCAACTGTTAAAAGTGGTTAATCAAACCATTAAGTAGTTCATTATCAAGCAGCACTGTGATGATGGGCTGCCCTGTGTTAATTGTGTATGTTGAAGCAGCACTAAATGGATCCATCCATGAGCTTTGGGCTTGTGGGAGCATTCGTGAAGGTGTGAAAGTGATTGTTCATGGAATAACTAAAATTCCTGCGTCCTGGATTCACTTTAGCCTGACTCAGTGGCTCTGTTTCCTTTCTCTATTTATCTGCACAAGTTTTAAAGTCAAACACTTGTCTGCCTAGCTGTCTGTCTTTGTGGCCAGTGCCAGAAGTGCCATACAGAACGTAGGTCTATGCCTCTATCAGAATTAGCCCACGCAGGGTACGGTCGCACGTGGCATCCACAGGACAGCACACAAGCTACAGTCTCACTTTGCTCCTGAGAGCCCTTCTCAGTCAGTGCATTGCCAGCGTACTGCAACGGTCAAACCCTTAAGGTTTGTTAAGTGCTGTTAGATCTTTGGCTGAAAATTGACAGTTCCCTTTCTAGATTATGAGTGGGTGCTTTCTCATTGCAGGCCTTTGATGAAATGCACTGGAAAAGCAAGGATAGGAGGTGATGCCACCTCTAGCTGAACTCTGAGATCTGCTGTTTATCTGTGTCGCTGCTGCAGGTCACAAGCAAACCTTTTCTCAAGCACTTGACGTGTTGCTGATGTTGCACAGGGGCCTTGTGCTGGAGTAGGTACAGAAATCACCTTAGTTTAAAACAGATTATTCCTGTCTTTTCTTATGAAAAACATTCATTAAGAGCTAATTGTTAGTACTTATTGGAAAACAGATTAGTCATTCTCCTTGCTAAGCAGCTCTTCTAGAGCCCAGATATAAAATCCAGTCATTCAGCTAAAATGGCTGGGATTTTTTCTGCTGAATGAAGTATAAAGGGAAAATATGTTTCACGTTCAAAAAGATATGGATATAATTTGTATTCCCTGCAGAGACTCCCTTGATACTGTTCACAGATATTATGTTCCTCTGTCTCCTCCCTATGTTTTTGTCATAAATTCAGTATTGGCAAGGAAAGCAAGATAAGCTGCATGTGCAATTCTAGTCCCCCTGTCTATGACTCTGTGCCTTAGTAATGAATTGTGGCACTGGTAGTCCCTGCCCAACGCAGAAGATTTCTGCTAGACTAAGCTAAGAATGGTTTTAAGTTGCTCTTTGACATGGATAACAGTGCCTTCTACTCTTCACCAGCCTACTCTGCTGACCTGTTAAGCTCTATCTGTTTATCTTTAAAAGAGTGCGTGACTGGAAGCAGACCCGAGCCTGGCATGTACTGCCCTGCAGGGTTATGGCGTGGGCTCTTCTATTGGGGAGGGCAAAACAGGACTGACATTTTTAAAAAGAAAAGTGGAGGTCATATAGGGAAAAAGGTGTAACTTTGTTCTTTAAGCACTCTGTGATCCAGTTTCCCATGTGAAAAAATAGAACCTGTCACGGGATTGCTAAAAAGAGTAAATTAATTTATCGTAATGGCCTCGTGTTCTCTAGCCATAGAATTTGCTTTGTCACACATCTGTACTTTTTAGTATCAGATTTTCTTAATGCAGTTTTATTTCTATTACTCATTAATTGTACATATGCAAGTGAGCAAAGTGGAAATCAATTTAATCCTGTTTGATTCTGCAGAAAGCCTGAAACAGTGGGTTGGAGAAATGAAAACTGACCTATTTCGGTAGGGAAGACTGTGAACTCTGTAATTGCTTTGCCACCACAAATATGGCATTTTGTCAAGATGTTTCAGTGCTCAGTGCTTTTGCAGTGCACTTTACCATTTTCTGTCTTCTGGCATCCATTGCTTTAATTTCTTTCTTGGTGCCCTGCCCGTGTCTGAACTCTGACCTGATGCTTTTTCTAAAACAAGCTGAGAGCTATACAGTGCTGTGTCAACCTATTGCCTGCTGAGAGGGGGATAGAAAAATGCGTAAAGCCCAAGAGGAGGAGGGAACCAGAAGTTCAGTTAGTGATCAGTGATGGTATAATGCCCCAAATCCTGGACTCACTGCTGAAGGTAAGGACCTACAAATTATATACCAATAAATATGTTAATCTGTAAGTCGCACTGGATGTCTTTGCTAGACAAGATGGGGATGTGGCTGAGACATAGAATAAAATTATCTTGGCAGTGGAATTGAAAGGTTGCAGTAAACACAGTTTTGTGTCCCATTGTGTTAGTGAGTCAAAATACCCCAGCTGGGGTTAGGAACTGAGAGTGTCATTCAGTGGTAGTCTGCAGTGTCATATCTGATGACAGCAAAAGGACACAAAGCCCTTGGTATTGAGTGAACAAATTATTTATGTATGGATATTTTTCTCCTTTTTATAAAAAAAAAAAAAAGCAAAATGTGTATCAGCTGCTGTTGGTTCCTCTCTCCTGCCTCCAGGCTCGTTAAATATTGTGATATTCTAGCAGACTTACCCTGGCTATTAGAATTTGATTTTCTTTCAAAAATTTAGAATCAACTAGGGGAGAATTAAAGCAAAATATTAGTGTAAATGGCCTCGTTATGTTCACTGTGACCCCTCCTCCTTTTACTTGCAATCACAGGGTTGTTTCTTCTCTTTTCAATGAACCACTCCAGCTTTGCAAATTATCTTCCCCTTTACAGTTATCTTTCTTTGTGCCTGTGTGTGTGTGTGTTGTTCTTTCCTGATGCAAAAAGCACTGAAGCAAGCAGAGCCCATGCATTCAAGTCTAGAGAGTGGCTGCATATATCTAAGATTAAAAATGAAATCTGTCTGAAGCTCTTAGTCTCACCTCCTCAATCCAAAATGGCCTGTGTTCCTCTTTGGAAAGAGTAAGTGTCCAGGAGAGCATGGATGCAATTAAATATTCTGCTCACAGGAAGTACATTAGTAATGTCTTAAGGTCCTGACATTTGTTTGCATATTTTATTCCCTCCAGCTAAGGAGGGAGACAAGTATTAAAATCCCATTTCCCTATATGCGCCTTTTCATATATGTCTCTTACGTAACCATATGTACATAATCCCCAAAGATGTTCAGCACAAAGCTCTGATAATTTGCCTTATTCCTATTCAACAGTAATTTCTGTGGTTTCAGGTTTTGTTTGGTTTTTTTTTTCATCCTATTTACCTAACTTTTTATAGGGTGTATATCCCTTTGGTACTTGGATAAAACATAAAATGCCAGTACGGGTCAGCTGTGAGTGCCCAGGGATGGCTATAAGAACTGGGTTAAACCTGTAGTAATAACTCCCTGGTGCACTGTTCCAGCATCCAATGATATGTGGCTCAAGGACTTCATCAGCTGGAGGTAGTATCTTTGTACTTATTAAATCATGATGGACTTTTATTCTGGGATTTAGTCCAATAGCCTTCTGAGTCCTTGTAAACATGTAGCGGCTGCCATGCCCTGTGACAGTGAGTTCAACAGCTTAACTATGTGAGGAGAAATCTCTTACTGTTTCTTTTGTAGCTGCAGCCTGCTATTTTCCTTTGATTTCTCTTTGTTCTTGTATTTCAAAAGGGAGTGAAAAGTGCTTCTATGTGCATCATCTCCAGGCCTATCAGCCTAATATTGTCAGTACATCTTCTTTCTGACCTGTAACTCCCCTGTTACATGAGGTCTACATGATGACAGGTCTGTACTACCTGTGCCAGGTTCTTCTCTTCAGTGGGTGGAGCTTCAATAGAACTGTGCCTATATGTAAAAGAACAGTCGATGCTAAAACAGAGCATCTTCCATGCTTAGTCCCAGTTTGAAATGTATTGTTAATATATGAGGACCAGATTCCTCTCAAGTAGAGAGTGCAAATCATGTCAAGTTGTGGAATGGTATTTTAATCTGTGCTTGGAAGAGATATGCAAGACCATTTTGCTTGTGACTTACAGCTAAATCACTTAAATGGTAAGTTTAATCTTGAGGTATTTTTATTGCATGATGTTGTTTAAATAATGAAACTGGCTTAATGGGAGATGCGTTTAATAAACTGAATTTCAAATAAGGTTGAAATCCCATAGACTGGGTTTTATCTCAGTTAAATAGATATACTAGTTCAGTTTCTGAGATGCATCATAATACAGAGATGAGATTTCTATTCGATATTGCAGAAGATATTGGAAGGTGATTGATGACACTAATTTTTCTGGTGCTTCCACTGCATGCCAACTGTATTAATTGCTTGTTGTTTTATCATAGAAACATAGAGTCATAGAATGATTTGGGTTGGAAGGGACCTTTAAAGTTCATCTAGTCCAACCCCTCTGCAGTGAGCAGGGACATCTTCAACTAGATCAGGTTGCTCAGAGCCCTGTCCAGCCTGACCTTGAATGTTTTATTGGGATGGGGCTTTTACCACCTCTCTGGGCAACCTGTTCCAGTGTTTCACCACCCCCATTGTAAAAAAATTATTACTTATATCTACCCTCTTTTAGTTTATAACCATTACCCCTTGTCCTGTTGCTACAGGCTCTGCTAAAAAGTTTGTCCTCATTTTAAGATACACCTCTACTTATTTGAAATTGGGGTGGGAGGGATGGTTTTCCTAAAGCGACAGGTATTGAGTTCTGTGAAGGCAAATGCGAGTCTTTAATTTAGTAGATCCAATAAGGGCTTAGATGTTCCTTTCTAAACTGCAGCATTTTATATTTGGTGTCCAGCTGTTCCCATGGCCTGACCCAGAAAGCTTGTTAATCCTGATGACTTCCAATTTACTAGACAATAAGTAACAGGCTTAAGAAGCAAAGTCTAATGGAACAGGACTTGTTTATTCAACTCTCAGCTTCCACTGACAGTGCACTTCATTGCCTTTAGACTGGCTCTGCTCTCCATAGCTCAGACTGGCAGGGGCTTAACATCTCTCTTCTTGCCATTTCAGGCATAGCACCTGGGTTCCTTAATGGGCTATGACTCGGGCTCCTTAAAGAGACGTTTGAGCAGATCCTATGCATTTGTACGGCTGACAGCAAAAGGCAGATTGCCCTCTAGATAACAGGGCTTTGACTGCTTGCTGCCTATCACATAGTTCCCTTAAATTTAGGCACACTGGCCATAAAATGCCACCAAATTAGAAAATTAAAGCACAATTCAGTGCTAGCAATAACACAAAACATTGTACGTGGGTTCCTGTCTGGTGTGGTTTTCATTTTATGTACTTTTTGCATTGGATCAAAGGACAAGGGTAGAATATGTTACAGAATCGGGTCATAGTTAATTCTGACTAGGTTAACTTTGTGTCCATTTCCAAAATATGGTTCATTAGCAGAGTGGTTCATTAGCAGTGTGCATCTCATTACTGAGGGTAGTGGAGGGTGGTGAATTCTATGCCTGTCCATACACAGAAGATGGTAACCCAAGAGCTCAACTCTGTGCAGACTAAGAAAGCACATAAATAAGAACAGAAGAATCTTTTTATGAGGTAATCTTTC
This sequence comes from Antrostomus carolinensis, assembly GCF_000700745.2. NCBI lineage: Eukaryota > Metazoa > Chordata > Aves > Caprimulgiformes > Caprimulgidae > Antrostomus > Antrostomus carolinensis. Next base: position 41,016 of record NW_010334160.1, read on the forward strand.
AGATGTTTCTGTCTGTATTTATCTTAAAATATTAAATTGACTTAGCCTTGCAAAAAGATTTTTCTCACTACTGATCATTCAAAGTATAAAAAGAAAAATTTTGTGTTTTACCAGTTTTCCTTCTAATTTGAATGATAGAGAGTATCAAAAGATTAAAGCAAAAAAATCTTTACTGATCTTTTCTACCACAGTGCTAAAGTCTTACATTTCTTTTTAAACAAATATTCTTGTTTTTCTGTTTGTGACTGGATAATAAGAAAAAATACTGTGATTTCAACTCTGTGCCCCACTCAGTGTAGTCCCGGAATGTCTGAGCGTCTGTTTAAAAACCTCAGGGTACAGGTGATGCAGTGTTGAGGTGATCATGAGTGTGGCTTCTTCCAGAAGTGCAAGGGAAAGCATAAAAGCCCCAACACATAATCTGTGGAAAATTTGAAGATATTTTCTTCAGAATCTGTGTCCTCAGTACTGTCGGTAATTCCACTGGGGAAAGCAGTGTGTGTGTAGAAGCTCTCGTCTGTGTGCTCGGTCTCACGTGTTCCAGACATCCTGGACGAAGCGTGCACTGGCAAACAGATCATCTATTGCCTGGATAGACTGACTCTTCATTACAAGAGCAATGAGTCCAGAGTCTAGTGTAGGCACCATGGCCATTTGTCAGGAAAGCCAGCAGATTCCTGCAGTAGGTAGACTATGTATTACCACTAAAGCAGTAGACTAGTGTTCAAAGCAGTGACACTGGCAGAAGTCTTTGCCTACTGCTGCACCTAGGTAAGTGAATGAAAGTGAAACGAAATACCACATTTTTCTGTTTTCTGTATAATTTCCTTTTCTCTGCACATCACAATTAAAGGAAAATGTTTTATTCCCTACCAAAGAAATTTAAAGTCTGAATGCAGAAACTAGAAGTAAATGTATAATTTCAGAACTGTCCTCTGCTCTCTTTGTTTCGTGGAGTGACAGATCACAAAGTTCCTGTATCTTCTTAGGGTGTTAAGGGTTGCTCTTGTACTTTCACATCCAAAGTAGAGCCACTGAGGCCAGCAGACTGAACTGCAATACCATCACTGTCCTGATGACATCTTGTCTTTACATTTCTTAAGTGGTTTCAGGTGGAGGGTCTCTTTGCATCCCTCCTTGACTGAGGAAGAATCCCAAGGACTGTCTAAAACTCCATGGGCAGTGAGGGATATACAGGATGCAATGCTCAAAAAAGTTGTCACAAGTGCAATTTGCCTTCTCCTGTGTTAGTTATTTGACTGTTTGTTTAGAATTTGGGGGGGGAGGGGGGGGCAGACGGCAGGGAGGATGGATGAAGGAAGCATTTCAGGTGCAAGGGCAAATGTGTGGAGGTGGCACCAAGAAGCCAATTTGAGCACATGAGGCTGGAAATTTAACTGCAGTTTTAGCTTCTCTAAATGTAGCCCTTTCAAAAAAGAACCATTTGATTTTTGCAATCACTGTGGGGTTTTTTGGATTCTTTCCTACTCAGCAGTATTTAGAACAGTCTTTGCATTTGGTGATGAGATTTCATTTTGAAAAATTAGGCAGAGAATATTCTTTTTGGATCCTTCTCTTTGAAGGACACTTATATGAGTTGCATGTGAGATCATGAGGTAACCACCAGGAAATGAGATGTTACTTTTGCCTTTTGAACAGCCAGATTGCTGCTTCATTCTCTCAACACCAGGTCGTCAAACACACTGCATTCATCAGTTATTATCATCCGAATCTTTGCACTTTGATAGAAATAATATGTGATACAAGATGTGATGGTATCATTTACTTTATGTGCAATAAGCCTAGTGTTATTTAGCCTGGCCTGTGTTTTTCATGACAGAACATAAAAGACTTGTGTGTAATCTCCCACTAATCCAGTGCTGCTGTTGCCTGCAAGATGATATATAGTTTACTTCAAATGGAAAATAAATATGTTGTCTGAAAAGAAGCTGAATTGCAGAATCCTCAGCTTATAGTCGATGGCTCAGTGAGAAAGCAGGCTTATTTAATTGCTAGGTAACATCCTGGCTGGAGTATATGGTGCGTTTTCCTAGGGACATGGTATGCAACTGTGCAGCATGGTTTGTCATAGTGTGTGTCCATCAGCTTTATTTCCTGCCCTACCCAGAGTCTTGACGAAAGTAGCTCACTCAATCAGTCTCCATTTTACTGACTCCACAAATCAATTGCTTGGCAGTATGTGAAACTTCTTACACTGTGCTGGTAGCACCTGAGAAAAGGTACTGCCATGAAAATGAAGTCTAAAATCTCCAGGAAAAAAAGACTACTGGTCTTGTAAAAGATGATGTTTTCACCAAACATGGCAAGACACTTGCCTGAGGTTGGCTTATAGCAGGGAGAGAAGATGGCTCCTCAGCTATCTTAGGACTGGGGATCAGCCTGGATAGGTGGCTTCCTTGATGCCAAATATAAGAGACTTTATACTCTGATGAGGAAACTTGTTTGTAGCAACTTATGCCTGTTTAAATAAGTGGAGTCACGTCTGTTATCTCTTCAGCAGAAAAAAGGAGGTGCAGTAGGTGTGGTAGAATATTGTAGATAACCCTAACTCTTACTAGTAATACTAAATGAAGTCCCATAGAGGTATCTGAAGCTCATCTCTCAGTTCACCAGTTTGGTAATGTAGGACTGGACAGACCATATGGGACACCAAGCCCATCCCTGTTCTATCCCAAGTAACACAGGTAATGGACATTGAGCTGAACAGACCAGTCTCAGCTCCTCCCCTCTTTTCTTGACATTTTTCTTTGCATATAAAACATTTTCTTTCAGACCCAAATTTTTTCCAGGCTTGGGAGTGCAGTTGAATTAGCAGATTTGCTCTCTGGCCTGCAGAAGGAACCTGCTATTGCTCTCCAGTGACCAGCTGTGAGAGTTACAACTGTCAGTGATGCCAGGCTGCATCCCCAGAGAGTGAGATTTCAAACACACCATCAGTTGGTAATGACTGTAGGTCACTATTATTCTGGCCAGGATGTGAATCAGTGACCTAGAGAAGACAAGCTTAATGTGTCTTTATCATGGCCACAAGCCATCCAGGGTTTTTTTCAAACTATATAAGGAAATTATCTGCACTGTTATTATATTTATGTATTAGTGTAGATAATGAGATGCAATGAGTCTCCTTTTTTGCTTCCAATGTTCAATAGTGCAGTTCTGCCCTTGATATACTGTTATGGGAGACCAATGATTAATGGGCAGACAGAAAGGGGATGGCTAAAGCTTGCCTCTCTGGGAAGGCCAGGAGGTCTAGTCAGCCAACCATTAGAAGCTCATTACTACAGCAATAAAAGGATTGATCCCTTAGTACAGCTCCCTCAGAACTTTAACAATTAACCCATGTGTGATTATATGCTGGCAGTATGAAGAGGATGCTGATAAATCACATTTTTTATTTCTAAAGGCAAGAGGGAAGAGAGATATTAATACACTGCAGCATATGGAATTAATATAAATTGGAAACTAATAAAACAAGGTGCTCGGAGCAGTGCTGCCATTGCAAAATTTTGAATAACTTGACAGGAGCAGCCAGTTCACTGCATCTGGGCAGGGACTAGATTCTTCCCATGTCAGGTGATTTGGCTCAGAGTAAACATGCATCTTAAGCAGACTGCAGAGGGCAACAGAACTAGCTGGCAAAAATGAATTTAGAGCAGCTTGAAGCAGCGACCTGAGAAACAGACTGTTGTAAAGTGTAGAGTACTAGTTACTCCATCGTATCAGATGCAAACGCAGAAACAAAATGTAGTTCCTCCTCCTCAGTGTTAAGAGTTTATAGTTTTCTAGGTGTAATGTGTCATGTGGTATATAATAGATCTGGTAAAAGACAGGTTTTGAGGGAGAAACATACAGGACAGGGAGATGTTGATTCTCTGGCTTCTCTTTCTGTATCTCCATGTACTGAGGCCATGCCTGCACTGAGATAAGGAGATCAGGTTTGTCTAGCTGAATCCCATTAATTGCCTGACCCTGCTTCTCTGGCCATAGTCTTAAGAAACCTAGTTAAATTACAGCTCTGTGGCCACAGGTGTTTGCTCCTCCCCGGGGTAGTCTTGCAAGATAAACACTGCTTATGCAAAGGAAATAAACTGCAACAGTAAATCGATACACATACACCGTCTCCAAGAGAGGGCTTTAGTGGCCCCACTCTGCTTTGCACAAGGTAGATACGCAAAGCTTTTGTGTATTCTTCCTCTGTGTCCTCTTTCAGATAGAGCAATTGTCTTTTCTGGAGCTCTCCTCAGTGCGTTTCACAGAGCCCCATAGGGCTCACCATCAGGCTGTTTAGAAATCAGCCCAGGGAAATTCTGTCTGTTAATGTAGTTCTGTAGCTTTCAAAAATTTCAAATGTTTCACTTCGAACAGAGCACCAGGGGGACTTGCACACTAATTGCTCTTTCCAACTTAGGTCTGCAGGCGTGCCCGGAGGGTGCCAGGTGGATTAGCATGGGAGTTTAACAGGTTGTATGTGGGGCCTTCTCCCTGTGAGTCAGTACTGCAGCAGTGCTTCAACACAATGCTAGAGGGGCCATGGATTTCTCTGTGCCCTCTCAGGTGATTTTAGAAGCACTAGCAGCTTTAGGATGATAAATTGGTAAGAGTAGCACTTGGTACTAACTCTGGTTACTGCTAAAAAACCAGACTCAGAGTATGTAAGTTTTGTGCAAACCACTTGTTCTGGATTCATTCTAGAAACATCACTAATGTAATGTCCTAATTCTTTGATAACCCATCTCCCACTAGATATGCCGTGCTGCACTCCTGATATTCCAGTCCGTTTAGGATAAATGAAATATAAATTTGAATGATTTAACATAGGAAAATGACAGCTTTTCATCCCCTGGATTTTTTTCTAGAACTGTTTTTAAGCAGCTGTAAAGAGCTGGTTGAATAAACTCTCTGACTTGTACTTCCCCATTGACCTGTATTTGTTTTCCCTTTTGGATCTCACACAAAGTTCCTAAAATAAATGGGCATTGATCTGTGTGCTTATTTAATTGTACAACTGTGTGTGTATTCCTTTGCTTTCCTTATAATAAGCATCATGGAAGCCCAGCTGCTGTAATTGAATTCTTGCAACTTCTGGACATCAAAAAGAACTGACAGTAAGGACTATCAAATGATAATTTTATTTTCCCATTCCCCAAATATATATGTATTTTCACAAAAATTTTTGAGAAGATGACTACTTGATTTGCATAAAAAATGCAAAACTATTGTGATACAGTTTTCTCTTTGGGTTAGTGTTAACCCAACTGATTACTAAACTGAAGCAGGAAAAAAGATGCAATGCCAAATAAAAAGAAAATTTTGAAACTCTGCAAAAAACCCCCCCCCAAAACTGCAGAAAGTTTAGATCAAAATGCTATTTTAACATCAAAAATTTTGAGATAATATATTTTTTTTACCAACTTCAGTGACAATAGGGTTCTTAAGAAGTAAGCAGAATCTTAGTTTTCAATGCAACAAAGATAAATACGCTTAAGACATGAATGCATTTTGTTCGAAATAAAAAGCTATAGGTGAATATAGGGCATTTGAGAAGAGAAGTATTCTTTGCCTCATGGCAGTGGTTGATCTGTAAAAGAAACAGTTTATGAATTTGGGTGAGTTCATAGGTCTAAAGGGAGTAGGCGAGAACTGCTATTGGCCTATCTAACCATGAGGGTTTCTACAAGGTTAGCATGAGAGCATGTCCTCTCCTCCTGCCTCAAAACAGCAACTCCCCTGTGCACAGATTCAAGAGCTCAACTGATGTTGCTGTGGCAATATGTGCATCCACTCTTAGCAACTGCCTACTTTTCATTCCCCTTTCATGACCTGAGTTCCTCTTGAGGGAAGGATTGCATATTTTAAAGGCACAGTTTTAAAGCTACAAATATTTGGAGCATGAGAGAATATTTAGCAAAGTATTGCTATGTGTGCTTGCCCTAGTTTCATACTTTTTCCCTATGTATTTACAGTAGTCCTGGAGACATAATATTGAGTTGGACTAACCTTTTGTCTGACCAGGATTTTGTTTTGTTTGTGTGCATCTTCATCAGAATATATATCCAATTAAAAAAAAAAAAAAAAAAAAAAATTAGCAAAACTCCCAAAACTCCAAAGATTTCCCCAAAGCATTTTTTTTTCTTCACAAGGGCTCTGCCTGAACACCCACTGTTGTGTGAAGGGTCTTTTGTGTTACTTTTGCCATCTACAGCATAGCAGGTGACATTGTGTCTTTTTTTTTTTTTTTTTTCATCTTACCCTTAAAGATCCAAGGCATGAAAGCCTTGGGTGCCCTTGGAGGACAGGATGTGAAAGAACTCATGCACTCATTTATCTTAGGTGCACAAAGGGCAGCCCACATACACAGAGTCTTTCAAACTCTGGATTTAAGTTGTTGGCATCACTTGAAATTTTTAGGTGGCATTTCCGAAGAAAGTGTTGATGTGCACTAGCTTTAGGTAGTCTCTGAATACTGTTGAGCATGCATGTACAAACCCAGGGATTCGTAATAATCGTTCTCCAGAAAACAGCTTTGTTTCAGCCCACATGCAGTGTGTTATTTAATAGTTGTACAGGCTTAGCAAAGTGTTTCACAAAGGCACGATGTCATTTCTAGGCTCTAGGAAATGGGGAGAACATTTCTCAAAAGAAGCAGCAGGTGAGAAGTACTAACTTGGCTGTGGTGTTGGTTGGTTCCTCAGGGGAGGAAATAAAAGAGTTTCAGAGAAGGTGGTTCAAAAACCTTCACTGAGGATTGGGATTAATGAGGTTGAGAAATATCAGGGACTGCTGTTGCTATGACCATGCTGCACCAGAACAGCAGTATTGGCTGCACAGTGTAAACTCAGTGTATTCAGAGAGGAGAGATGACTTATATCTTTCCTGAGCATGCATCTTCTCTCCCACAGCCATTCCCTGGTAAAGTTCCATACAGTGCTGTGCAGGTGGGAAGCATTAGACCATTCTTCCATCCTTGCACTATCAAAATCCTCTTTTCCATAAGAGTCTAGTCCAGGACCTATGACAGAGGTTGCGATGGAGACCAGAATAGGGCCAGAAGACTGGGTTTGATAAGCAGCAGATGTAAAACTGCCCTCTAATATTTAACAGACTACAACAAGCTGACTGATCAAAAACACCATAATGTACTGTACATACAGTGCGGTCAATGCATAAGTTTAGCAGCAAATTCAATATTACAAGGTACTGCATGTGCTGGGGAGAGCTGAGTTATGGGTGCTGTGGGAGCTATAACCATGACTTTCTTGGCTTTGTTTGTATTTTCATTATTCAAGCATCGTTTTTGGGAGAAGAGCCATTTCAAAACCTGAAAAAAATCTTTTTGCAAGAAAACCATACAGGTGAGAGTGAGCTATTATAACCTGAGAAGCTACAGAGATCAGGGAGTCCTTGAACTGAAAACCAAGGAAGATTCCCTCTGCATTTGGGCACGTGTTTCTGCAGTGGGCTGACATCGTGATCCTGAAGACTGCATAGTTATCCAGGGTTAAGAAAATGCCAAGGTGGTAGTTCAGTGCTGTTGGTTTTGTTAGCAATGGAGCAAGATCCTAAAAAAGTAATAAACCCCAATCTTTTTCCTTTCACTTCTGTCATCAGAGATCTTGGCACGGTTGTGTGACTCTTAAACCTTATCCACCAGAGTAATCCTTGATGATGTGCAAACCCTCCAATATCTCCTGCCAAATGATCTGCCTGAAGCAAAAGTGGTATTCTTTACACAATAATACCCCATTTCCACCAAAACATGAGTCACCTTCATCCTCTTCTCATGTAATAGTCATCAATGTGCAAGTTTCCATAGTTTCAACAGTTTTATCAGTTCTGGTGCTCTTCTCACAGCCCATCAGAATCGTCTCTCCTAGTGGTTTCCCTTAGCTCACCCAGACTGGACTTCATACAGCATCCCTTGAGCACCTTATTTAAGCAATTTCCTTAATAGCTGCTACAGAGGTGCCTTACAAGTTTCCCCTTTGCTTCTGGCTGAAGGACACTTCATTAGGTTGGGAAAAGACAGGTAGAAAGGTAGGCTGGGCAGGTGTGGTGGGGAATTCCCATTGCACCCGTTGATGGGGTCCACAGCGCTGACAAAGACTCATAGAGTGTATTAAGTGCCTGAATGATCTGATAACTTACTTCCAGGATGAAAGTGGGTTTAGGCACTATGCGAGCATCAGCTTAATGTTTAAGAACTCTGAGCAGAAAATTAAAGTAATATCCAACCAAAACTACCTGGTTGTGGGCTCCAGTTTGAAATTAACTGTGACCAGTAGTCCTAAATTTTTGATGGGACAGAAACTAACCCAGATTTCAAGGGCCATTGTAATACAACATTCTGGGTAGTATTATCAGAACCTTGCCATATGCTGAAACCCAGACCATAGCCCTGTTTCAGATCAAAGCCATCAATCTATCTAATCAGATAGATTAACGTCCTGCCACATTCAAGCCAGAAACCTCCTGAGTTTTGTTTTGGTTTAGCATTTGCTCTTTTTCATGTTGTTGCCATCACAATACCTTTTCCCTCAGTACCATTACCAGCAAATACTTTGCCCAGGACATTTCTGTACTGTAATCTCTTTTTGTTGTTGCTGGTCCGGTCTGGCTGTGTAAGTAATTCTTTCCTCAGACTGAGGCAAGAGTGCTCAGAAAGCCCTGTGCTGGCCTGGCAAAATATGTGTTGGGTCTCTGCTTCTCCTTCCAGCTAGAGCTGTGGTGCCATCAATATGCTAATTCAAGGCAGCTGAGAGCACAAGTCCCTACCTGCAGCTTTTAAAAGTCAAACATTTTTTAATCAGTTTCCTAATTGGGACCTAGGGGACCCCATTATGCTTTAATAATACATTGGACAAAATCTATCTCTTTTTCTTTTAAAATCCTTAATTATGGGATGCATTTTAAATGAGTTTGATCATGGTGAATATCTATGTGTTCCAGGCTCTTTTTTTTGTCTCCTTATATAAGACTGGCACACAGAAATACTCTGGATTCAGACATAAAATACAGAAAATATGGAAAGTTTATTTAAGTTGTTGCCATTGTATGGATCCAGCTACTACACAATGATAACTTAATTTTTTATTCAGTTATTTTCTTTGGTTTTGCTTTATTGGCAACCACAGTTACTGGTATGTGTCATTGTGGTCGGATTGATCTGTGACTCAGACAGTTTAAAGGAATATTTGAAATACTGTGTTGAAAGTGTGTAACTGACAATATATACCAATAATTTGTGTGGTATATATTCCATAGACACCACAGGAGAATGAATCAGTTTATCACAACACTTCTATAAGCAATTTCTTCCTAACCTCATCTGGTGATTGGCACCATACTGTCCCTGAGCTTGAAGACTGAGAGTTATTTAAGATTCTTATCACATAAAGATAAAAGCCTTTTTTGGCACATAGGCAAACACAATCAGAAGTATCCTACTTTGTAGGAGGAAGCTCACGTATACGCAAAACCAAAGATCTTTTTTATTTACTCTGCATATGCTGATATAATGACTATCCAGTTTGTAAATCTTTTTTTGTTGTTTCTCAGCTTACAAGGTAAGGACAGAGTTTCATAACAGTTACACTAACTATGAATTTAGCGGTTAGTCAATTTGCATGCAATTTCTATGGTTCTGATTAAACTCCAAGCCAACCTAACTTTCTTGTGAAGGTTGGAATAGATTTTCCTGGAGACTGTTGTGCTGCCTTTTCTTGAGTCCTGATGAGGAACTCAGCAATGCTGTCCCCAGGACTTCAGTGACTGTCTTCATAATTTTGTTTTTGGGTGGTCCCATACCAACCAGACTGGAAATCACTGTAGTCTAAAGAGCACGTGCTTTGCTTAGTGACTATGCACGAGGTGCACAGTAACAGTCAAAAGAGATATCGAGGCAGTGAATCTCTTCTTGGCATGTCTGTAGCCTTTGTATGTCCTGCATTTAGGTGCTGGTTGAAAGACTGCATTCTTTGAAAGAGAGCAAAGGAGGGATTGTATCTATCAAGAAACAGAATGATTATAGGGGAATTTGTTCCCACTGAGTGCTCTCTGAATTCATATTTGTTGGCAGCTTCTTGAGATTCTGGAGTTAATACTTACCTCTAAATGTCTGATTTACAAGGTGAGTAATAAATACCTGAGTGATGACAGGAAAGCTGAGGTTGTTCCTATAGAAACTAGCTGCCAAGAGATGTAGGAAAAGTTTGCTTTGGAACTTTATATGAGGCCTGGGTTTTGGTCCTGGGGAAAGGATTGACTCATGGAGAGATCCAGCATCACTGAATATCTGCCTTTAAGACCTGCATTGAGAGACATGGTGGGAGTCTGTTTATTTCTGCTAGGGGCTGCCTTTTGTCCTAATGTTGTATATCTATTAGTATGCTCAAATAAGATTGCTTTTGATATCCATATTGTTAGAAGAAAAATGCTGATACCTACAATAAATAACGCAGTTCTGAGATGACTTGGTGTTCTGGGTTTGGTTAGGATAGAGTTAATTGTTCACAGGGAACTGGGAGGGGAGCAGCCGGGGCAGCTGACCCAAATGGGCCAAAGTGGGTATTCCATACCCTGTGATGTCATGCTCAGTATTTAAACAGGGGAAATTCTGGGAAGGGGCGGTACCGTGGTTCAGGGGCAGATTGGGAGCTGGGTGGTGAGCTGTTTGGTTCCATATATCACTCGTGCTGTATATTCTTTCATTAGTATTGTTGTTGTTATTTATTGTTGTTGTTTCTCTCTTCCCTTACCATCCTAGTAAACTGCTCTTGTCTCAACCCGCGGGCCCTGTTTGTTTATATTTTCTCCTCCCCATCCCACAGTGGGGTGGGGAGGGTTGAGCGAGCATCTGTGGTTAAACCAACACACTTGGCTTAGAGGAGTCTCCCCATGTCTTGACTTTGAGCACAAGGGGAGCTGAGAGTGACTTGTGTATTTAGCTGAATGTCTAGAATTAGGTGGGGCAAGGTTGGACTTAGGTGTATAAGCAAGGTAGGCACTGGTAATAATTCTCTGTGGAATGACTTCTATATTTGAGAAAAGCAAATCCATTAGAAGGGTTCCAGTAACTACTGGCCCGAGGCAGCTGTGCTGCCAGCTGGGACACAAGAGAGTACAGGGACATCTAGCAAATCTGCTCCAGAGAGCTATCTAATGGTGTTGGTCAAAATCAATATGTGTATGGTGTTAAATAAATGGGGGCCAAAGAAGAAACTAAAGTATTTATTCTACCCAGCCATCCCCACTATGTAAGTGTGTTTGCTCTTTGGCACTTAACTGGAAGGAACACACAAAACTATTGTAATTAAGTTGTGGGACCATTGAAAAATCATATACAGCTGAAAGGAGATCCTGAGGGAAGTGCTATGGAGCATGAATATGGCCAGTATGTTTTGAGGTAAGGCAGTTCTAAACCAAGGAAGGGTACACAAGTCAGCCTGAACTACTTGCTTTGGTGCCAGAAATGATTCCTTAGTTCTATTTTACTGAATTTTGGACGTGCACTAGGAGGAACATGTGCTGCTGGTAGCCAAATGAACTGAAATATTATCAAAGGAAGAAAAAAATGGAGGAATGAGATCTAAAAAGAGCAGGAAACAGATAGGTGCAGGGAAGTTGCATGACAATTCATCTCCATCTTTCTTCACCCAGGCAGGAGGAATCCTGTCTTCTTCATTGTCCTAGGATATGCAACTTATCTTGATATGGCTGGCTTGCAAACTTTATTTTCTTACTGTAAACCCAGGTGAATCAAATATGTATGTCCCTGACACTGCTTGTTCTGCCATCACCTGAACCGGGAAAGCAGCTTCTGCAAAAGAAGCAGCAGACGTCAAACTGAATGACAAATCCTCTTAAAAGAGAAAGCAAGTCCCTCTGTGTGAATAATTGCATAATAAATAAAAGCTCTTCTTTCTCAAAACTATTGACATTCTGGGTCAAACCTCTCCCTGATGTAAATCCTCTGTGTTCAGTGAATTTACATGAGAAGAAAAGTGGTCCTCTGTATTTAGAGACAGAGGTTATTCTGCCCATGCATTTGTCTCACAGCTTGGAAAATTAGTTGCAACCTTGTGTCTGTGTGTGTAATATATACATCTGTGCATGTGCACATGCACGTGTCTACATTAAAAACCTAAACTTTAGCTGTTACAGATTTTAATGCTCTAGTTATCAGTTTAAATGTATTCTGATCATCTGCCAGACCCAATTTACCTCCTACAATTTGCCTATTCACTTTTGATGTAAACCTTACTGCCCCTTAACTTGCAGTGAAACAGGATTCTCATGGTAATTTTTAGAATTAAAGAACAAAACATTATAGAAGGAGTTTAAGTACCATAATAATAATAAAAGTCACTATAAAGCAACAACTTCTCCTATGACTTACCTACTTTTTTTAGTTTCTTCAAATCATAGCTGCTGATTAAAATGAAGGTTTTATTCCTCTTTTCCCTCTAGCCTAAGCACAGCTACAGCAGAAAGAACGGAATCCTTGCTGCCTCAGAGATTGGTTCGAAGATCAAAGTCCATTGCAGAATGCTTATGGTAGAGATGAGGTGAGAAACAGCAAATACTAATTGGATTGCCAAGTGCTGCAGTTGGCTACGAAGCATTAGCAAATGGGGAAATCATAAATTTGACCTCAAACCAGAAAAACTATCAGCCACTTAAAAAACCCACCAAACTGTCACTTTTCTGGGCTTTTATGCCTGCAATGGGAGAGCATAAGTGTAGGTCTCCAGCCCAATTTGAATTGCCTTCCTTTTCACTAGAAAGAATCAGGATAAGACCCACCTAAATATATCTTCAAGAAATAAAGACTGTCTTACTATTTGCACCAATGGAAAGAGATCAAAATAGGTCGAGTGTGAAATAAGAGATGAGCAAGTGAAGAGCTGATGTAGGAATCTGGGTGTCTCTCGGGTAGAATACAAGGCTGTTGAACAATCTCTCTGGGAAAAGCACATATCCAGCAAAAGTATTCCTCTTTAGTGCTCTGATGCACATTTTTCTTCTTGTCTGAAATGTAAATTTTGCTAAAAGTAGCACATTTCTATAGAAAAATGTATCTGAAAGGTTATAGGGAAATATAATGAGAAATTCAAAACAGGGATAATTGTTTTTCACACAGGGGATTACACCATGAAAATGACTGTGGTCATCACTGAAGGCAATAGCTTCTCAATATGTGAGAAAAGAATATTCATCTAAGGAACAAAATGACAAGACGTTTTCGTAAGTACCACCAGTCTTACTGAGTTTTTTTGGGGAAGGTTCTTGAAACCTTTTCTTTAGGGCCTAAACCCAACAAAGTTTGAAATGGAGAGTGAGGTGAAGAGGGATGAGTAAAGAAGCACGTTATTGCATGTCCCGTTACTGTCCTGCTGTGACATGCTCTGCAAGCCTTCTCAGAGCCTGGAACAAGTTTAGATTTCAGCCTTCCACCAGGACCTTTAGGCGCATGTCTTGTGTGCAGCTGTTCTTTGGAGCAGCTGGTGCTGATCAGTGGCAGAAACAGGACTCTCAAGTAGCTGGATAAGGTTTTGACAATTTTCATGTTTCTCTACCAGGCAGCTTAAAAAAACCATATTTACATTCTATAAATAAGTATTTATGTGATTTTCTCTTCTGTATCTCTCTGATATCTTTCTGTGCCCTGTAGAAAAGATCTTGCTGTAAAGCCATATATTTCACTGTGATAAATGCTGATGTTTTCATAATATGTAGTCTGCTTTTTACACCTACATATAATTGCAGCTGCCTAATTAGAAGCTGTGTTATGGAGGAAGGAAAGTATTAAAAATACCAGCTCTATTTTAGGTACTGGAACATGGAAGGAAAAGTGCTGAATTTTAAATGAAATAAAAATGGTTGAATTAGCACTGCATGATGCCACCCTAAAAGACTAGGTGTTAGATGTACTGCAGAAAGGTGACTGTCTTGCGTGTTCTTCAGAACATCAGGTTCATCCCCACCACCCAGTGAGTGCTGATGCCCACAAGCTTAAATTGGTCAGACCACTTTTTCCTTAAGAAAATGAGGAAAGATTAGAGATTTAGTGCTACCAGACCATCTTTCTTCTCTCTCTCTCTTCCCATTTTTCAATGCATAGACTCAGCATGTGGTTAATGATTGTGAATAGTATATTCAATAAGCATTTTCTGTGCTAGAACTTGTCATGCTACAAGCTAGCTTAAAGCACTTCATGCACGATGTGTTTTTTTTCCCATTGCCATCAGAAAGTTCTGAGGAAGAGCAGTGACATGCTCCAGAGAATGGGAAAATCTTTTGAAAAGGTTTGTGATAAAACTAGTTTGAATGTTTTCTGGCCACTGGGTTTCATGAATATCACATCCAACTACACAGGTGATAACACAACACTGAGATGCAAATGAGTTTCCTCTGTCAGTATGTATCCAGTGTAGCATAGCCATTTAAACACTTAATTTAAAGAATGGGTGATCTCAAGCTAAATCATAAGGCTTCTGATCTACTTTTTGAGAGTTTTCAGAGAGATGGCTCTGTGAAGAAGGATCTGTGGTTTACTCACACCTTGCTTTGACTGTAGCTATTTTATTCATGAGAAGGATATCTGAATTTGATCCTGAGTTGGCAGGAGCCGTCCCCTCCTGCTTCCCTATATGTTGCTCAAGTAGGTTGTATTGTATTACAGCTATTTGAGTTACTATATACAATGGAAGATACAACAGTGGTCAGAACTGAAGCCTTTATTGGCCTTAGTGGAAGAGAGACTTTGGGGTCCGCTGCACAGTAAGGCAGACTGTGCACACTCTCTTCTTTCCCTGTGTTAACCTTAACAATATTTCTCCATCTCCCCTTGAATAAACACATGGCTTGATATACACAGCAGGCATTTATAAGACCTCAACATGATAATGCTAGTATTTTAAAAATATTTTAAATATTTATATTGATTTGACAGCAGAAAGAAGTTGAAAAATGGAGATAGAATATTATTTATGTTGTCATATCACATTTCCATTTGTTTGGCTGCTTTTGTGAGGGTGATAAGTTAGAAAATAAGACAGAGCATCTATCATCTCTTACCTTAGTGTAAAAAGATGCATTTAGTCTTTACAAAAAGACAATGCATTGTGCTCCCCATCACTCTGTAGTAATTTTGGGCTAAATCTAATGACTTCTACAAGGCTTCTTGAGATGATAGCTGAGTAAGATTGCTTAACCAGTCTAAATAGGATGACACAGTGGAATTTCCTCAGCATTCAAAAATTTCTTTAAAGCCCAACATTCTGTACAAATTAGCACTGTATTTGAGAATGGTTGCATCAGTTACAAATTAAATTGGATAACGGTGTTAAACTAGTGTAGTCTCATCAGAATTTTTATTGTGTGCAATATTGGTCAAATAAGATAACCTCCCAATGTCTGCTGCACAGGTTCATAACGATACTAGGGACCAACACACAAAATACCTTGACAAACATGACTTAGAGAAAGTGTTTACTTGGTCGCATCCAACTCTTGGGAGGTATCTGAGAGTGAGGGAAAGCTCTGCCAAAAAAAGAGGTCACTGACATTTTTCATGGTTGAGTTTCAGATTTTGACTGTTTTATATTTTTAATGTTAGCGCTGTGATCTGCTTTTAACCTAATGCGACAGGAGTTCTGAGCCATGTTAATTGCCAACAGGAAAGAAATATGATCGATAAGGATCTGAACCCTCAAACTCCCAGTACATGTTTATCTCTACCAGTGAGAGGTCCCAGTTAAAATCAGGGAACCAGAAAAAGTTGTAAATGTAAGCAGATACATGCTTGAGAACCTGTGAGATTCCTCTTTCAGCTCATGGAATAGTGGGCTGGTTTTTGCAGTACAAATATTTATGCACAGATCCAGCTCCCAGGATGAATAGGTCAGTAGTAGAACTGCAAGTCTCAGAAGAAGTCTGAGAATGCTCTTGGAAATCTTCCTGATAATTGAAATAAAGGGTACTTTCTTCTCTGAATCCATAATCAGGCTAGAACTAGGGAATAAATTTTATTAGGTTTGGGGTTTTGTGTGTGTTTTCTTAAGAAGACAATTGTTCTATCTAGAGTGCATTTCACTTGCTGGAAGTCTTGAGAGCAAGGTGAAAAGTTGGACCTTTAAAAGACCTAGATTTGCTCTCCTCTAGGATGCAGGCTTGTTGGACAGCCTTTTGCAGTGCACTTTTCATTTTCTTTCCATTCCCTCCTCTCAGTCTCTTGTGTCTGTGGCAGATTAGAGGAAACTTTTAACTGACAAAATATACATAGTTTTTTAAATAGGAAACTTTAGGAGCAAGGCTGCCAATACCTCTCAAAATTGGAGAACTCTGGGGTGGTATTTAGAATAAAGTGAAGTTCAGAGAGGTGCTGAGCGGTAAACAGGTTATGGCTGTAACTATATGACCCATCACTTCTGAAGCAGAGCAAAGTAGTCACAAAAGGCTAATGGCCATTTTCAGCTCTGAGGAAGCCACAGATTTTTTTTGGGGAAATGGGTTATTTAAATTTTGTGTCTATTTTTGACATTTGTTTGAACATATTGTGCATCTTTCAGTGAAAGCATTCAAAGTTTTGTCAGTTTTTATTGGCTATCTGAAAGGCAGTGACATTCATTTATAGTATGTGTAAAAGGATTATTATGGTCATCAATGAATTGCATCCATTTCTGGAGAGAAACATAACAGGTGCTTCACTGAACATAGCAATTCTAAGCAAAGCATGAGATAAGATGAAGAGCCTGTCATATAGTAGAAGAGCAACAGAAAAAATGGTAGTAAGAAAGAATTAATATTTTGGGGATAGCCCTTTATTTTGAAGAAAGGCATCACTGTGAAACGTTGTAAGTGGTCTTGATATAGCAGCAGAGTGCACCTTATAATCTAACTGATAGTAACTTGAAAGAGAGTGACCTTTATTGAATTTATGAATTCATAAATTCATTCTTCCTGAAACCAATTTGCATTAGAGATAGCTCTGAAAAAGTCAAAACTGGATACCAGGGGAGAGGCAGAGGTAGATCAGTGCTATACCACATTAGTCTTCCTCTTTTTCTCATACTCTTTTATAAGTGCATCTTGTTTTATGTGAATGCAGTGGCAAAAAAATCATAAATAAAACGGCAGGCACAGAGCAAAAAAATCGAGTTTGAAAATTCTGACTCTGTTGATGCCCTGAATTATAGTCCAGCGTAGCAACCTTCTCTTTTACCACAGATTGAAGTGGAAAGCCAAGGATTTTTTATCATCCTGAGTTGTCCTATGTGTCGCGGTTCCAGAAACACTTGTGAGAGTCCCTTTCTGCTGATTTGCTCTTACAGTTCACAGTGTTCAATGGCCCTTGATTTGTTTCATTTCTCATGACAGATGTGATGGTCTGGTGGTTGTATATGGGGTAATAGTGTACAGCATGTAAGCACAAATCACATTTTTTTCCCTGCGATTGTATCTATCAGATTTTAAAAGGAAAAAAAAGTGGGTTTTTTTTTCTGTGCAGTGATGAGCATTTATTTCATACCTCAGATGCAAGCAAAGACAAAAACTCAAACTGCGCAGAAAATAAAATCTACATAGATACTTCCATGGTGATGGAGAATATCTAGTAAAATGTCCAAAAGGCTTTCTGTGACACATATTGTACAGATATACATAGGCTGTGAATAGTCATCAATACGATTCGGGATAATTTATAGTAGCTGCCTAATTCTATTGGCAATTTTAATTGGGTAGATGATTAATCTTTTGTTGTTGGCTCATTGCTACATGACATTTTTGTTCATTATTAAGCATCTGCATTAGTCCTTTGGGATTGCATGTGTGTAGTTTCTGTTCATAGTTTTGTTCCTTTATTACCTGTAAATGGGGCTAATACTATTTTGCCCATCTTACCAATTTCAGTTGCACAGCTTTTAGGACACAGTCTCTCTTATACAGGATTTATCCTGCCTCCTGCAAGGAAGCATTTGCTCTGGCTTCATAGTTTGCATGGTTCATTAATGTGACTGAGACATAAATTTTAAGAGGACTTGGGTTTCAGACTCCCCCATGTCCTCCCATTCTGTGGGCTTTGTGAGAGGACGAGGGCCTGTGGAGTACTGGGTTAGGAACTCTTCTCTTTTTAGTTATGCTTTATTCCAGCCAAAGGCCAAAACTCACTGTTGTTGGCCGGGATAAAACATCGCTCTCCTTGCTGACATGAGCTGTTGGAAAACAAAGTTTTCATGGACAGCTCCCTGAAGCATTGTAAAGCACTGTGAGCAAAAGAGACAGAATGACCAGTGGTCCTCTGGAAGCTTTAGATGGAGGCGACTGTCTTATGACCTGCTGTGAAGTGAAGGAGAGGCACACTGAATCAGGAATCTAATGAGAAGCAAAGCCTGTGCAAGAGACAAAGACTCTAGGAAAAAAGAAAAAACACTGTCAAAAAACAACTCTGGGCCTCAGATAACCGGTCAAATTAATTGTTGCTGTTTGAATGGCCTTTGACGGTGTTTCAAGGAAGGCCACCTGCCTTCTTGATATGGAAGGTCAGCTTCCATATCAAGAGTGAAATATTCAGGCAACTGATTTAGAAGGAAATACTTCTGTCCTGAAGTAGAACCTGGAGAACCTGAAAGAAAAATACCACCACAAACCCCAAGGCTTTCCAGCATGCTTTTTGTCTTCTTTCTTGCCCAGCAAGTTTCTGTAAAACTGTTGTTCCTATTTTATTACAAAATTGGGTCTATAGAGGATCTGGTTGTTGAAGTGTAGAGCAAGGCACGTCTACAAAGGCTTTTTTTCTTAGGCGTGTTTTGGTAGCTCAGCTCCTGGAGGAGATAAGGGAGGAGAGAGTGACATCCTGGGAATACTTCAATGCTATATCAGTGTGGACAGCTTTTTGGCTTCAGTCACGCTGCTGAGGTACAACATGAGTGCTATTATAACCTACATTTTAGTGCTTTTTTATATCACAGATTTTTGTGTAGAATAAAAGATGATTACATGCTTAGATATGACATTCTTATGGAGTCATAGTACTAGAAATACATGTTAGTCACACAGGTTGGATTGTATTTTAATCCAAGTAGAAAGTGGCCACATGGTGTAGTTTAGCTATTGAAGACAAATGGTATAAGGCACAAAACCCTGACTTTACCACTGTGCTTAGCTAAATCAACTTGAAATAATTCAACTGTCCATTGCAGGTCATGTAATAAAGTCAAGTTAGATACTACTAAACTAAGCTGATTTAGACACTTAGAACAGTCTAACAAGAGCTGCACAGAGAAGGGTGAAAGGCTAATTTATTTGGCTTCTCAGCCCTATGCAACCATTTTGTAGATTGGTGTTGCTAATGAAAACTGCTATATAACATTAACAGAGAAGAAATATGAACTGAGATCAGGAAGGTCTGGGTCTGATCTTTGTTGCCACCTGCAATGCAGTAGTGTGAAGTTCAGAGGTTATGAAATCCAGCATATCTCTTACTGGGTTGTAACAGACACGATATAGTTCCACTGCCATTTTTTTCCCCCATTCCTTCTGTAGTCTGTCTTTCAATACACATTGTAAAAGTATGCTTTCCTTCTAGATTTCTTTTAGAAATATCTGAAATAATTGAAGGCTCATCTGCTCTCTGAGTCTTTGCTAATGGGAATTTAAAGCTGGGGTCAGGTGCAGGATTTCCATCACCAGCATCTGAAGACCTCTGTTCCTAGGACAGGTGAAACACAGGTGAATGAATTAGGAAGCTTAGACTTACCCTCAGGCATTTTTCCATTCCTGCTGTCAACCATGTTACTTAGATGACTAACCTTTAAGGCCTTGTGAATAGGTTTTGGTCACTGCATGACAGAAAGGTGGATCCAGATATGGGTTTCCCTTCCCCTTTGAAAGCAAAGGTGCTTCTATTTCGGCCTCCCTCCTCAGGGTGTGAAGGTTTTTTTCATTATAGCTTTAATGGAAAAGCTTTACTTGGGTTTTTAATCTTGGCTATGAGGCTTTATCCCATCACTTTTTCTCCTTGGAAACTGTTTTTCCTTTATGCTTCAAAAGTATTTAATGTCCTCACACCCCTTCTGATGCGCAGTCCCATAGCCAGGACCCAGGAGGGGAGCTCAGCTCCTGGCAGTGCAGGTGGCAGTAGATGGCAGCAACATTCCACGGTGGGGGCTGTGAGTGGCAAAATAAGCTGTAGGAAGCAGAGGAGCTCATAGGAGGCTGGCATTTTAAATATAATATTTTTTTTTCGTAGCACATATCTGGTTATGATTTTTTCCCCTAAATCTCCTGCACAGTTATCCAGAAGGGATTTTTATTTTAGTTGCTGTTGCACTTCCACACATGGGTGATTGATAGAAGTCTTGTCTGTGCACCCCTCGAAACATAAGCGAGAAGAGAATTTGTGAGGCTCAGATAATTTCTCTGCAAAATACAGCACAGATTTATTCTTGGTTTTCCTAACACTTCAATCCCCACATACGTGCTTACAAACCAAAGTGTTTCCAGATGACTTATTTGGTTCCTTGTGCCTCTGAAGCTGCCATTCTGTACTGGTGCAGAGAAACCTGGAGGAACTGCTATTTTTCCTTTTTAACACTCCCTTTTGTTTTAATTGCTGTAAGTCTGTACCATGGCTTATAATGAAGGGAAGAAGAAATTTTCTTTGTTTATACCATGGTGTAGGATCCCACAGGGCAAAAAGATGACCTTTTTGTAATATTACAAGCTAATACAAGGTTTTGAAGTATGGTCAGTTTGCCCTCTCAAGTGACCACAGTGACAAGGGCTTCAGCAATTGAGCCTGCCAAGTGGATGATATCCTCCAGGACTAGATTCAGGCACAGGTGCAAGGTCCAGGCCTGCTTGATATCCATGCGTACCCCACCAGTCTGGGGCTCGCAGTGGTGTTTTTTTTCCCAGGAGCAATACTGATTTCTTCACACTCTTCTGGCACTTAAAACACCTGCTCCCAAAAACAATCTGCAGATTAACAGCTTCACAAGTCAGGCATATGCAACAGCTACAAGCAGTCAGAGACATTAGCTGGGAGCAGAAGTCTAGAAAGTGCCAGTGTTTTACCTGCCAAACAAAACAGAAGAAAAATTGTTAAACAATGAAGTAACTGCAAGGCCTTTCACTCTTGTTGATGTCAGGATGCTCTCTGACTCCAGGAAGGCAGGGTTATCCCTGCTTCATCAAGCTAATTCTCTTGCCATGAGCATCCACACTCCACCTAGTTTATAAGGTCAACTCCTTGAAACAGGGTAGTTCCTGGCCTCCAGGCAGTGACTCCTGGATCAGTTGCCTCATATAATAATAAACTTTTGTGGCTGATTTTGCAATCAAAAATGACCTTTCCCTGACGAATTACTTTTTTTGAGATGTTGGTCCAGCCTGTTGTTTAGAGCTTGCATGTATAAAGAGAGCTGCATAAATTATGGACACTCTCTCGTTAAGCTTTAGAAATGTGTGTTTCAGTGAGAAGCAGTGAGGCTGAAGACAGCACTGATATGCAAAATGGAGTTTGTGGACTTTTAAGGATATGGATAGGGAGTTCAGTATTTCACACAGAAATCATAAATTGCATGAATGTATTTCCTATTCTAGTAATAGAAAGTTTGTGTTTTGATTAATAATAATTTCATTCCCTGTGGCTCCACCTGCTGTACTACTCTTCAAGTGCTGTATTTTCCCCCTGCTTTAACCAGTTCACCACAGGCTGCATTAAACCTAGCACAGGTAGCAGAGGCAGATGCAAACATTACTAGAAGAGCCATTCCAATGGTTTTCAAGTGATAATGTCAGGTGATGTTGTAACTGGTATGTTCCTTCCCCTTACTTTTGATCAGAAATAACACTATTGTTGTCACTGAGGGATAATTACATGCCACCCTTGGGAAGCATATTTGTATGCTGAGCTGTGATGTAGAGGATAGTGAGTGACCTACATATGTTTTGCAAGATCCAGAGTGCTTCCAGGAATTGGATAATAAGCTTAGTGATTGTAACAAGTTGTTAGGTGAAAATGGGAGTTGATGTCTTAGGTGTTGCTTGACTTATGCAGTAAAGCAAAGCTAGAGCAAACCCCGTATTTTTAGACTCTTCACATGACACATAGTCTGAATATGTGCAATCTAAAATGGCATTAATTCTTTGGTAAGATTTCTGCCATCTTGGATATTCAAAGTCTGACATCATAGGTTACCTCCAAAACGTAGCAGTACCCTTTCAAAGTTTGATTTGACTGGGATCCAGAACTGGGGAAATTAGTGTCCATGCTTTGAATTTTTGGCTTTGGGATCATTTCTCCTGCCTTGGAAATATGCTGGATGCATGGATGGTGATAGACAGAAATGAGGAGAGTAGTTCTGGATTGCGTTTGATGGTTCCAAAGATTGGAAGAAACCTGGAGTTGTTCAGTCTCTGAACATTAACACTTGTTTTATACTTAGTAGAAATTATGGTCCTCAGCTGCTACCATCAGCTAAGGGTATGCAACTTGTCATTCACAAATGTACAGTGATGAATGAAGGCACACAGTCTGGTGTAAGTTTCCGAGACTGTTCACAGCAACTCAGCAGTTGGAGACGCATATCTGTAGTCTACTACCAAGTGGTGAAGCATGCAGGTTGCAGTTAAAAGTTTCCAGATTATTAGAAACAACTTTGAAGGGGATTTGAAAGTAATATTAAAAATTAAAAGGAATCTAAAGTGTTCCTTAAGGCAGAGTAAGCAAATCCCACTGCGTTACCTTAAGCACAGTGGTTGAAATTCCATCATAATTAGCCACACATCTTCATTATCTGGACCATCTCTTACAAGTGAAAATGCCTCGTAATACCCACTTTGAAGAAGAAGCTTGTGAGAAGTAAAAGTAATATCTGTGAAGGTTGTACTGACCATCCTGAGTGTTAAGAATGGAATTAGCCCTCCAGTAATGGATATTTCCATCCTAAGACATTGCTGCATGTAACTCATCCACAGAATTCTTCATTTACATAATTAAAAATATGACAGCCCCTAGTATTGAGTTTTCTTGCTGCTTAGCAATTTAAGAGGGGAAAAAAGGTTAAGAAATGTTTTACAAAGCCTGGAACTTTCCTTGGAGTATCGGAGGTTGGTTTATAGATGTATAATGCAAACTTGACTATATTGCTGTGTCCCAGGAGGGAACGTTTAGGAAGTGATAAACATAAGTATAAAAGAGAGTGACATAGGGATAGCTGAATCTGTAAAGAAGATGCAAGATAGAGAGTCTGCCTAGATGGCAAGAACTGTATCGAGGAAATCTTTGAGATCTGCACAGGAAACACTGAGCTACATTCATTGCAGAAATACAAAATATAGCCTGCTTGCCTGAGGTAGCGTCTTCCTTTACACAAAGTAGGGATCTCTGTAGGTGGCTAGAGAATCTACCTTTGTGGTGTAAGTGATAGTGGTTCTGATTTTCAGGCATGGAAAATAGGGCTCAGACCTAGTTATCAGCTAACATGTTTATCAGCACAACTATTCTGTGGTACATTTTAGAGCTGAATTTTGGATATCCTTTGTTAAGGAACAGAGAACAGATTAGGATAAGAAGAAATGAGACTATAGATAAATGCATTTCAAGTGTGTTCAAACAAGTGAAGCATATCTGCAAATAAGGAGTGAAAAAAGCAGCAATCAGCAAAACAAGCTGGTAAGTGTAGGAAAAAAGGGGAACTGAAGAAATCAAGCTGAGTTAGGTCTTACACAGGGTAGCAATGCGTTCTTAAAACATTTAGAGAAAGTGAGAAGACAGAAAACTCGTGTCATTCTTCACTGAGGATGAGATTGAGATAGTAATTTAGATACACCTCAAAACAAACGGAATTCTTTGCTACAGTTTTATTTATAACAACAGTGGTGGTGATGTTGATATTAAGGGTACAGACAAAGATTAGTGAGGATGAAAAAATGAAAGCTGAAAAGATTGCAGTGAGTTAAAAACAGAACTCAAGATCATAAAATGCTTTAGTTGACAGATTGTAGTAATATGTGCTGAAGAATTGTAACCTGTGTTTCAAGAAAAATACCAGAAAAGAAAAAAAAAATACAATTAAAAAGGAGCAAAATGCTGTATGAGCAATAGATACAGCCTGTTAGTAAAAATATTAACTGAAAGCATAATTAAATACATATATAGAAGTAGGAAATCGGATAAAATATCTCATGCTGTTCTAACCTAGTTGTGTTGGTTTTCTAACCTAGTTTGTAACAGGATTTGGCGTTTTCCTTTTTTTTTGTTTTATGATGGCAACACAATTTGAACTGAAGAAGAACCAACATTTTGGATGTAGATAATTAGCAGATTTCATCAAAGATTGATCTTGTAGCTAATACTGTTTGATATCTAATTAAAAGCTATGACAAAAGTATAAGGAGTTTTCTGATGAAACAGCATCTGTAGGAGTATATTAGAGTAACATTTTTAACTAGAATATCCTTAAGATAAGTACATGACCAGAAACAAGAAGAAACATATTGAAGTAAGCTCATGGTCAAACATCAGGATCAGCTAAGCTAGCAGTGCTATTTCTCAACGTGTTTCCAATAGAAGAAGGAAAATATTCTCACCGCTGGTGATAATTTTTATGTGGATGCCTGTATAAGTTTCTGACTGTCTCTTCACATCCAGACAAGATTAAATCAAACTGGAGCAGAGATTGAGAAGTCTCTTATGGTTGAGCCAAACAAAATGAAGAATAGAGTGGATAACACTGATACTGAACAATAGATGCTGAAGGAGCTATTTAAGTTGTTGCAGGAAAAATTCAGTTATTGGGGCTGCTTGGAGAAATATCTTACAGAATATCTGGTCATCTGTAGTCAGGACATTTAAAAGCAGGGTCAATTCCCTCTGCTTCAAGCTGAGAAGCAATCATGAATAGCACAATTGGAGAAAATGCTCTGTCATGGACATGTTATTGAATAGTGGCATGTTCCAGCATGTAATGTTCTGCAGAAACAGATGGTTCAAGGGACTGAGGTACTGGTACCAGAGTCATGGTACCATTGACTGGATGCAGACAACAATCTTTCTGGGTGCAAGATGGGCCTCAACAGCCCAGAGAGTGGCTGGTTATGAACCATGTTTGCTTAATATTAGAAATACAGGAATAAGTCTGGAAGCATTCCAAGCAGCTACATCGCTGTTTTGGTGATCTGCATTAAGAATACTGAATGACAAGAAAAACGGTTGGGTTGATTCTTTTCATTATCTGTTATATTGAGAGGCAAAAGACTAGAATTCAAAGGGGGCATGCCAGCTTCTCTGGTCTTTCCTGCAAGCCCACTGCTTGAATCTGATACCTTAGAAGTATCAGATGGAGCAATGATAGAAAATCATTAATGGGAATGAGGCAAAAATATAAGAACACGTCCAACACCGTTCCATGTCAACATGTGCTGCTCATTCAAACAGTTTGCAGACCTTGGAAGCTGAGAGCAGTGTGAGGTGGATGAGAGGAAAATGCTATGACATTTAAACCAGACAGACAAAGATGAATTCACAAGGGAAGGCAATTATATTTGCTGAAGCCTTCATTCCTCCCAATGCTTCACTTCCTTGAGATTATCTTAATTAGATATGAGGGTAAATTTTGAGCAAAGTAAATTTTGAAGGAGCCACGAGTGTACCTGGCAAATAGCTCTACTGAGACTGCATGTGGTGCATGGTGCTCAGTCAGGTTATACCTAAAAAACTTTAAAAACTAGGAATATTACTATTTCATGCCTTTTGTTACTTAACTCTTTATCCAGAAAGGATCCCTGTCAGATTGGGAAGCTTTCAAATATACAGAGGGCATAGCATCCTTAAGGTCACACAACATAACCTAATGACAGAGCCAAGAGTAGAAACCCAAATTTTCCATCCTCTCCTTAATCTCTAGAACATAAAAGGAGCTTCCAAGCTGTGGCATTTGTCATGCTAGTTGCCTGCAAGCCACTTCAGAGTCACACTTATCACATTGCAGGGCTGAAAATGACCACAGCTACTCCTGACATGGGTAACTGGGAGTAACCTGTGGCTACCCTGGAGTAGTGCCCCTGATGTCTTCCTATTCAAATCTTCTTTTCTGGCAGCTCGTTCTCTAAAATATATGTAGACAGTAACAAGTGAAAAGTGAGGGCTTGTGACTGGACAAGAGAGGTTGCTGACAGCCAAACATTAAGGCCTCTTCCACTTAGCCTTATTTATTCCAATACACTTAATATTTCCCATTAACTGCTGAACAAATGTAATGACTCAGACATTAATGAAGTCTGTATAAAGTGCATGTGGCTTAAGTGGGGACAGCCTAAAATGCACAGCATAAAGAGGAGTTCTGCATGAGATGGAGAGTGATCACCTGGGTAACATTTGTGCTGGTCAGCAGTAGATCAGGCAAACAGAAACATCAGGATGTGTGTCTAAAAGCAGACTGCACTTTAGCAGACTCTTTCGTCCTATAATGTTAAGCACTTCTCCAATCATTGTGGAAGGATATTGCACAACAGGTGAGGCTTGGAGGAAAATCAGAAAGGCTTCAAGAAAATAAAATATTCTTTTTGTCTTTGAGTGTCTTTAGAGCAACCTGTGTAATTTGGTACAATTTTTTATTCCAAGGAATTCATTCATTCATTCCTGTCATCACTTTCTTTATGGCTAGAAATCTGTTGGCAAGGATGTTATGAGTAAAGGAGACTCAGCCCTTGAGGTCAAAGGGTTTATTTACTGCAGCAAGGAAGTAAGACTGTGGATTTTGGCGTTTACATTAATGATTATTCTTGATTATGACATTATTTTCAGCTAACTATTCCCCTCTGTATTTATCTGAAAGGTCATTTGTATACTATTATCCAAGTTCAGTGAATTATCCTATCTCTCCTGTAGTCTTTTGCTGTGTGCGTGACAAAAGACCTGCATGTGTTACAGCTACCTCCAGCATGGCTGGTTCAGGCTAAAAAGTGGCTACAGTAAATCCACAGGAGGAGCATCGTATTTCTTACTGTTCCTTTAACTTAGCTACACTGACCATAGTGTGTCATGAAATCATAAGCATAATGTGTCCATAGCTGAACATGTTTGTTGTTTTGTTGTAAAATGCCCTCACTGCTATCTGTCCACTGTTGGAGCTACTGGATGATTTGAGTGAAGTCAGGAAGATCTGTCTATTGTGAGACCTAGGTTCAAGATCCTGCTCTGTTGTGTGTTTTCTGGTGCAATTAGGGAGGCACTGGAGTTTTTATGAAGAGAGATAAACAATCTTTGACTTTTGCCACCCTTTGAATTCTCCTCTGCCTGTGCTGCCTTTGTGTTGAGCTGCCTCCCTGCTTGATACTGGTTCATAAGGTGCTGGACCATGATAGAAATAGGAATGATACAAACATCAGATTAGGTCATTTCCACTGAAATAACTTGCACTTGTCTGAGGATTTCTTCCTAGCTGAACAGAGAGGGATTAGGAGACTTGTTAACCCTCATTTTTTTCACTTCAAAATTAATGGGAAACAGGGAATTTCTAGAACTAAGAGACAATTTACTAAAACCTGCCAGCTTTTTCAGCTGACTTCCCTGGAAGGAGTAACCTCTTCCAGGAGTCAACCTTCCTCAGCTCCCACAGTCTGCCATCCAGTCTTGATGGTTTCTTTTGCTATGTCTTTGAGGTTTTGTAGCTATCTGAATACATCTGTGCCCAGCACTGATGCAGTGTTTTAGCATATCATAAAGATTACCAAATGTCTGCTCCACATATGTGTGGTAAAGGGTAGATGTATTGCTTCATCTCATGAGCAAGCAACCGAGTTATAAAGAGGTTAACACTGTGGCTGGACTGGGAATTGAACCTTCATCTAGTGAGTTTCAGATCCAGGGAATTAATTAAAAATTTATTCGGGCCCTGACAATACTTTCTCGGGTAACAAGAAAAAGAAAAAAAAAACAGCAACAAAGCTGCACCCAAAACAGGGTAAGACCTTGCCCGACAGTGCAGGTTGTTAAATTCTTCTCTTACCCTCCATTAAAAAGCTGTAGTTAGGCACTGTGCAATATCTAGATGCCTGTTATTTGCCATTTTGTGGTTACAAAAACACATGACTTATGTCAGATCAATAATCTTATATCCTTGAGGTATTTATATCTCATCTAATCTTTATGTAATGGATTACACACTGTACTTGCACTAGGGGTTTGAATTTCATTATTTGTATTAAGATGTCATTTCCATATCTGCTTCCATTCATTTTCATTTTGCAAAGGCCTGTGCTGAAAGTTTGGTAGCTTTGCTAAGCAATTACAATAATGTCTTTCAATTATGCTACAAATAGAAGACTCTAGCAGCTAATATTTAGAGTGTAAAATGTTCATCTTTTATTTGACCTGACACTTGAGATGTGCAAGCATCCTCTGGTACTATTGTTATTCTAAAACATTAATAGAGTGGGATCAAATCACATGCATTTTAGGCACATAGAAAGAGACATGTTACCTGCCCCAAGGAGCTTGTATTTTAAGATAAGGCAAGACAAATATAAGACAAGACACTTGACAACAGATCAGTTCATAAAGAGTCTGGGGGAAGACAGAGGGAGGCAGGTGGGGAGATGAGCTGCAGAACAATGTTTTGGATGTATGGCAGGATGTGAGAGGCACAACGCTTTCAGTAGGAAGTGAAATCAGGTGCAAGAATTAGGACCTTTGACTGGAAGCAAGGGATACAGGGAGAGCTGCGCTTTGCAATGAGCTTGTTGCAAAGCCCTTAAAACACTGCTGTCGGGGTAGTTTTCTTGGGAAGCTCCATCTGTCTAAAGACAGGCAGATTGTGGTGAAAGCTTTTCTCTCCGCAGCCTTCCCAAGGCATTGAACCAAAGCTGCTTACTGCCATCTTTCATTCCAAGCAAATTTTCCTCCTGTTAGCACCTGTGTTGGCTGTGTGTCCCAAGGACAAGTCCATCAGGAGCTAAGAGGAGCCAGAAGTCAATACTGAGCTGATTTCTCCTTGCAGCTCATAACTTGATCATGTTCACATAGACTCAGAAAGCGGGAAGCCCTGCAGCTAGCCCCCTTTTTTACTGGATAAAGGGAGGCAGGAGACAAGAACCATGGACTCGGATTCATTAGCTCTTTTGCAGCAGTAGTGTTGCTAGTTTGAAGAATGAGATGGAGAGACAGACAGGAGTCAGCATGAGATCCGTGACCTTTGTGAGTTCTTGGGTTGAATCTATATCCTCTTGATGCAGGTCTTGAATGAACAGCTCACCCAGGTGAACCATCCAACTGGATCTTTGTTTCAGGAGTGCCGTAGGTGTGATTGACAGTTAAAAGGCACAAAATGAGAACTGTATCCTCAGGAGCTTGCAAACCATTGTTTCACTGAAGCATTCTGCTAAGAAGTGACACATCTCTAAGGAAAACTAACTGTATTATCTTTCATTAATTTGACATGAGAGTATGACCTTTGTCTCAATTAAATAGGATCTGGGGAAAGATGCTGCAGAAGACTCAGCAATGATTGCAGTCACAGCAAACTCTGCCCTACTTATTCCACCTCCTGTCTTAAGGTCTGAAAACCCTCACATGCTATGGAAATAAATGCAATATTTGGACTTGAAGAATTCTGAGAACTTTATGGACATTAGTAGTTTATGGTAAATGCCTTCTACCACTGAAGCTTGCAATAAGGCTTACATTAAAGCTTATGATGACAGGGCAAATAGGAAAATCTAACTTTGTGCCTGGGCCTCATCAACTCCTCTTGTGCTGGTGGTGTAATAAGACAGCCTTGTGCTTTGGTCACTGTGGAAACTGTGACTCTTAGTATTGAGTGGACTTTTCTCTTTTTGGCTGAGGATGGATGGTGCTCTAATTTGGGCTGAGACTGCTCTCAGAAGTCGTATGGCTTGAGTTCATGAATTTTAGACCGATTGGTCAAAGCAAGGAGAAAAGCATAAATGGACAACTTAGCTACAGATCTGTGAAAGACAGTCTGCTGTTCTCTGCATTAATTGACTGCTGTCAGATTACCTGCAGAGATTATTTTGCTAACCGAAAATGTAGAAAGGAGAGGAAAGACAGGGAACTTTTCCATGGGGAACTTTTCCACAGCGAGCTTAGAGGGAGCATGCTATACAGATAGACAAAAATGCAGCTGCTAGTGACAAATGCATGCACAAAATAGTTCCTTGAGTACATCCCAATTATCAGGCCAAGTGAAATGGCTGATAATTCTGATGCCAAAGGTGCACGTTGGGTTTAGTGTGGCAGTAAAATTACAAAACCTACCATGACAGTGCAAAAGGAAGTCAGATAATGGCTATGACTTAAGAGATCCGCTTTTAAGTCTCTGTTTAGCAGCTTTGTTAGACAAATTACTATATGCTTTTGCACATGGCCTAACTGTGAAGTACACATGAAGTTTGTAGTGATAGCAGTTATATTAGAGGTTGAGTGTCCCTCAAATGCTATATTTGCTAGAGGTTTACAAAGCAGGGTCTCTTGCAGCCAGGACAGGGAACAAAACCCATTTAAAGTACTCCAGAAACTGTAGGGTGGTTGCATTTCCTAGCTAAGAAATATTTTCAGAAAACCCTCATCAACCACATCTTATTTAACTGTGCCTTAATGATTGTGGGACAGATGCCCTTGGTCAGTAGATTTTTTCTTGCATGACTTGCACATCATCAAGAAAACCTGGAACAAAATCCATGGTTTTCCTGTGCTGAACTAAACCTGGAAACTGTTCTTAATGTTATTTTATTTCTGGGATATGTCTTTTTGTTTGTGACAATCTCTTTGTTTGGTTAAAAAACCCCCAAACCTT
The DNA here is from genome assembly GCF_000700745.2 of Antrostomus carolinensis. Taxonomy (NCBI): domain Eukaryota; kingdom Metazoa; phylum Chordata; class Aves; order Caprimulgiformes; family Caprimulgidae; genus Antrostomus; species Antrostomus carolinensis. The sequence goes on from NW_010334160.1 coordinate 71,852, forward strand.
CCATGGTACTTCCTTAAAAGCCATGGATAATCTGAAGTCTTACATCATGATTTTTAATTAATGTAATTGAGCAGGCTGATGAACCCTTAACACAGTATGAAGAATGAATTCTTTGTAACAGGGATTATAAACTACTTTGAAAAGCATTAATATGAAAGAAAAACCTAGATGTGCTAAAGAAGCAAATATATGACTCGTAATGAAACTTAACTTCTGTCATAAAATAAGCTGAAAACTTGTATTTGCCCTTTGGTAATTGGTTCTTGTCTTCGTAAGTATTAGGTACATCAAATTAAATTTAAAAAGTTGTGTAGTGGGTAGCCAAGTAGTAAAGGCAAAGAATTTAAACTGTGCTAGATGTGAATCTGCATAGATTTGATTCCCGTGCCTAACAATGCGTATTTTAGTTCAAGTTTTCAGAAGCCACCCCAAGTTGAAGCCTTACAACAACTGAAAAGGGGAGATTGCAAGCACATTGTTTTCAGACCCCGACTGAATAAAACACCAAGTGACCTGGTCTAATTTCAGTGTTAACCTTGCTTTGATCAAGAGGCTGAACTTAAGACCTCCTGAGGTCCCTTCCAACCAGAGGGGTTCTGTGAAATGTGGAAGAAGCTATCTATCATAATGATGCCTCCTCAGGCAAAGACACATGCATACGCACAAGAGATGGGGCCCAAAGTTGTGTCTTAGGGCATAGGCTTGTGACTCTGAAGTTTCAAAATGGTATAAAATATAAAGAAACAGACAGAAAAAAAAAATCGGCAATATGTCACAAGAAGGAAACAAAAGATTCCCCGAATGTGAGTTTGGAGTACATGGAGAATCATAAGATAACAACTTCTTTCTAATAATATTAATTTTCAGGGAGTGGTCAGCTTTTACTACTTCTGCCACAAATATATTGAGTTTACAGGTATAAACAAAGGTTTTTTCTTCTACCAGAGATTCTGGAACCCTGTGGTTTTGTGAGTCTCTGTTATCTTTTTAAAAACATTATATTTCTCGTTCTTGGCTGGAAGAAAAAAACCTAAATTATTCTTCTGCATTTCAGAATAACACAGAAATATCCTTGAAGTATAGAACCATATATTTTGAGAAATATATTTGCTATTACAAAGAAGGAAAAAAGATGAGAGCTTCATAGTAAAATATGCTTGCAGAGGTGGTGGGTGATGGTGGTCATCTCCATCAGTTCACTGAATGTTTCTGGGACTTTTCACATTTTCACACTGCACTGCAACTTGATTTAAAGTCACCATCCTGTTGGAGAATAGGAAAACTCTTCTTTTAAATTTACCTATTTTCTTCTGACTGAAAATCCCCTAAATTGGCTGCTGCAAAACTGGAGTATTGTTATAACTACTTTTACAATTACATTTATATGTGTTCAGACAGAAAAATTGTATATACCTACCTTCACTAATCAGTGCTTATATCTTGCTTTAAGGCTTTTCTCTCTAATGGTGGAATATTGGAATCCTTAAGTAATTCATGAGGCAAGGTAAGATTGCCCTCAGCAATACTACAATTAATACTTTGTAATACTTTTCTCCAGAAAAGTGTCAGTGTCATTTATATAACTCCATACTAAGTTTTTATTTGCTCATTAATCAAAAAACACAGAGGTTTTTCTGGTATGCTACTAACCACCTGTGACTAAGACTAGAGTAGAAGAAAAATTTCTAAAAACCTGCAGTAGAGTCTGTGATGGAGGTTGTGTGTTTGTAGCCTGTGTGCTAATACTGCATCTTATTTGTTTTCTCTGCTATTTTATCTCAGTTCTGAATGTTACAAAAATCAATATATATTCGAAAAACCCTCTAACCATATTGTACATCTTACCATTTACAGATCTTTTTTAGTTACATAATAAAAGTATAATATAACAGTTCTGTCAAAAACAGACCCCCTGCCCCCGCTCCACCCCAGGGTGCTGAGAAGCTGTAAAGAAATAAAATGAGACCTTAGAAAGTGAAAAGTCTCAAGCTTTGTGGACAAATATATAAAAGAGCTGAAGTTAATACATTTTAGATATACTTGATTTCAGGCTTTCATTTTTAAGATACTGAAGAAAGTGATAAGAAGTAGATATTTTGCATGTGTGTGCTAAGGTTTTCAGGATTTCCAGATTCTAAGCGTGCATTTCAGGGCTGAGGATAAGATTCCCAGGACTCCCAGCTTAGCAGCTACTACTAAATAAAAGGTTATATACAGCATGATATTTGCTGTAATGTTTGTTGAGACATACCCTGATGAGAATTTGAAGAAAAAATAAGAAACAATCAGGGCTGTTGAATCTTATTCATAATGGCAGTAAAGCCTCTCCAAACCAGACTGTACAGCTTGTGCTTTGTGCAAAAGATATGCCAAGGATGGGCAAAGGACAGGAAATGAAAAAGAAAATACTAGGCAATATATATTAACTTCAAGTAGTTATATAACTAAATGTGTTAAACACCAGCAAGTCTAGAAGCTTCAAATTGACATGATTCATCTTTTAAACATCATAAATACTGTTGGTGAGGGCCTCAGGAGGCAAAATCTTCTAGAAAAAATAAGAGAGTAGCAGCTCATCTGAGAGGGTGAGAAAAACTAAAGGGCATTTGTTGACCAAAAAACACCAAACCACAACAGGAAAGGTTCTGAAGATGACGTGTTAGCATAACATGTCCTGGTGAAAGCTTAGGAGGTTATGCTCTGAAAATCCCTCTGAGAAGTGTGTCTGTCTAGTTGCTAATAATGGCAGAGAGTCTGCTGAAGAGCGTAGGGATGGAGAGAGGTCTTTTCCCCAGGGAAGATCTGGCTCCTCCGGGTGATAGGAAAAACTTGGTGAGGTTGAAGGTGAAGAGCAGCCCTACCATGGGTGCTTGTGGAAGAGGGAAGACCTGGAGGGTTTGATCACACTGTGGTTTGGGGCAAGAGGTGGGATCTATTTGGAAGGATTTGGCTTTGTAGGTATGAGAAAAGTACTGAATCAACTGCTTTCTGAAGCCTTACACATAATGATAATAGCAATTTGTTAGTGAAATGAATGATTGCAAGGTTATTTTCTACAGTGATATTTACTGTTTCATAGTTTGACTGACCTTTTCATTGAAAATAAATGAAAGAAGATTTTCTGACATGGATTTCTTAAACGGGATCAGCAAGTTGCTTTAAAAGAATAAAAGAATTGTTTGCAGTTGAGGTTGTGTAGATTTACATCTTATCCCCTCTAGCATGTTCATCCACAAAAAGAGGTAGCATATAGCAGATCCAAATAACATTTAGTGACCTCTGCTTTCTGTGCTGTTCTGTCTTTTTTTGTTGGGGTCCCCATGGATGCAGAAATAGCAGCAGCAGCAAAAAAGCTGCAGGAAACACTGGAGTAGTCAGACAAAAAAAGATAACAATCAGCACTATAGCTGCATTTAGAAAATGTTCTTAGATCAAACAATACAATGGTTCTGTAAAAGAGGAATAATTTTAAACCCCAAAACTTGTTTCATTTAGGTACACGATAGCCTTAATTCTAGAGCACCAGATGTGAAAAAAAAAATTGTTTGGAGTAAAATGAGCTCGAGAGTCGTGCCAGACACACAAAACTGTAGCTGTAACTACATATGCAGAGTCCAGTGCCATCTGTTTCAACACAGCACATGCAAGCACTGAGAACTGCTTCAGACGTGCCTTGTCTGTAGTTTTTTTAGGTTACACACAGTTTAGCTGTCTGATAACCAGATTAAAAGTTTTGTCATTTTTCTTACGGAGCAAGCAGTCATACCTGTGAAGGGAAACATTATGAGCACGGATAGCTCATGGGGATGGATTCTTTGATGCAATTCAGTAGCAAATAATATTCTCAATGACTTAATTATGTACAGAAGACAGGCAAGACATTTTGGCCTTTATGAAGACCTTTATGGACCTGCAGCTCCAGAGATCTACACCTTTGTAATGCACACTGTCAAAGTTCACCTGGCTGCTTCATTGCTGGAAAGCTGCTGAAGGATTTCACCTGTCAGAACATCTAGCATGCAGGGAAGTACAGCTTCTAAGTGCTCTGTTTAGAGACTCTGAATTCCACTCATGAACTGAGATTTCAGAAGTAAATGGGTTGTTACTGTGTATGAAAGACTGAAAGGAAAAAAAAAAAAATTAGTATTAGATTGGTCCTTTACCCAATCTTGAGGTACTGTGGAGCTGATGTCAGTGTCAGCTTGGAAAGAATCTGAGGTGCTATAGAGTTGACATCAATGTGCTGGGGAGAAAAAGTGGAATTTCTTGAGTGTGTTGAAATAAGACTTTTGACTTAAAGAACTGGCCTTTTAGTATATAAGTACTTTGTAAAAAGCAGGGGCTGGAAATTTATCTTGTTAAGATGACATCATAATCCTTTTCAGTGCATAACCCAGGCATCTATCTTCACAGCTGTTTACATCTTTATGTTCTTAGAGCATTATAGTACTTCCTCCTCAAAGCAGGAATAGCAGACAAGTATACATCTCCATCTATTCAGTGGCTACTGTGTATTGCAGACAAAAAAAGAACATTAGATACTGTCGCAGTGGGAGAACTTGAGCACTCAATATGAGCGATCAGCAAGCTTCGTTTATTGATTAGCGTTCAGCATACTTATACAGTTCTTAATGAGATCATACATATTCTGTAACCTAACTAATTAATTGGTCACTATCCTAAACGTCAACCCCTCCCCTAGTTCCTCATTCTTGGTTGCTTACTCCCTTAGTTCCCATGCCTTAGCTGACCGTAAGCATCCTGTTATCGTATAGCAGCTGCAGTCAAGGACAGCGTGTCCTTACCACCCCAGCACTTCAGACTAACAGAGTCCGATGTTTCCCAAAATCCTGGTCAGCCATCTACAGTATGTCTATGTGACCCTTGTCAGCTAACCAATCCTCGACAAGATACGTTATGAGTTTCAGGGTGAGGAATTGCAAGTAAGTCCTTCTTTTTAGATAGTCATGCTTAAAATAGACAAGAAATACACAGAATTTCAATTTAATATTTATTTTTTCCATGATTGTGTCTCCTCTTAGTCTAAAACAGAGTGAAAACTTTAAAGGGGTGTGAGATGATGCTTTTCTTTATTACAAGATACAGAAACAGGGCAATTATCTCAAAAGGTGAGAATGTGCCAGTAGAACCTACTGAGAGCACAAGCAGAACAGCACAGCTTGAATTGGGGTAGGAGATTGGGGATTTCTCTAAAAAAGACTTGGTTGTCATAACCCTTAGTGCCCAGTTATGTACTATCTGCAAAGAGCAACAATTATATAATTTTGTGCTACAGAGTTAAAGCTGGTGATGAAATCTATTCCTATTTTTTTGATACTTCATTCCTTTCTGTAAGCAAAAGCAGGGAATATTATAGTGGACATCTGAAAACTTTTTATGACTTCTCTCAGTTATTTCAGGCATTGACAGCATTAACACGTGCAGCATCTCTTTCCAATTACATGGTCAGAATGACAGATTAATTTAATCAAACAATTTAATCAGTGAGCCCCACTAAAGGCCAGCTTACTAAATTGTTCTAAAATTCTTCATGTAGTAAATGTGGCCAAAGAATAGGCCTTTTCCTTTTTACAACTGTCATTGATCCTAATAAATACCTTTAGTGTTCTCCCTCCCAGTAATTACTAGGGTTCATTATACAATCATAGATGTGATGAAATGGTTTGCCTGCCTTTGGAGCATGCCAAACACAGTTATACATTAGTAATGAAAACATTTTCATAGCCCATTTCACCTCTGCTTATAATCACTTAGCACTTTTTTATAGAAATGCAAGATCATTGCCAATACCTTGACCGGTGATGCAACATTCATGAATCATAAGGGAGACTTGAACCATCCGGTGGGTGATTATTTAAGGGAACTCATAAATAAGATCCCATAAAATCAACACATTGTACTATGTGTGTCAGAAGGAGTAAAAAAGTATGGGTAAATGTCAGGTAGAAAGTCATGTATAAAAAGCAAAGGGCTTACTCTGAATCAAGAAAAATCAATTTTGGCAATTTTGAACAATTCAGTCGCAGATTATGGTGCAGCTCTTAAGGGAAACAACCTTAACAAAGCTAGAGAGCCACTGTAGATACCAATTGTTAGAAAGAGAACTACCAGGTAATAAAAACAAAAACAGTTTAAGAGAAATGTTTAGCTCAGCTGTATTCACCATTAGAGGCTTAAACCCAAAAAGATAAATCACAGTCTGATGGCTTTTGGAAATTAGTATACAAGGGAAATACCCATTTTCTTGAAATTTTACAGGGACCACCAACTTTGGTGAAAGTTATTCTATAAAAAAGTACTGACTAATGCCTAGTGAACATAGTTTGTTAGGTCTGAGAACAGAACAGACTATTATAATAGTTGGCAACCTCTGTATAAAGACTTGCTTTATAAATATCCTTTTATTAATACTATAGAGAACTTATTGTTTGTTTTGATTAGCCAGCTGTTCTCCATCCAGGAAATAAATATGACTTATTATAGATTATTCAATGAGGTCTGCTTGTAAAAGTAATGAAAATGGGAAAATCTGCATCATAGGCAACTGAATAGTAGGTGGATAATGCAGAACATAGTCCCAGGGAGAAAAAACAAGAAAGTAAGTTAGAAATAAATTTTTAAAATTAATTTAAACACAGATGATCTATTTATTTTTTAAATGTCCTGGAGTAACATGCAATTTAGAGCTACAAGGAAACTAAACCCACCTGGACACCTTCCTGTATGATCTCA